>NC_084597.1:30594877-30842377 GCF_033807715.1 Cololabis saira | reverse complement strand
CTGTCTCACTCTGTACAGCAGAGACAGAACTTAATTAGGCCATGAAAACACCCATGAGAGTCCAAATAAGTGCTCTAATATTAGCAGGTAACAGCAAAAAATGGGGTTAATTGCTATTTAGTTACCAAGCATAATTACTACCCTCTAGCTTTTATGAATACTTCTGTACAAAATCCCAGGTTTGCACAGAAGTATTTTAGCATGTCTGAGATGCTCAGGGCAATGTTATCTTGGCATTGTTGGCAGCTTTGACAATGTAATGTGTACATTATTTCAAATGATTTCTTTTTTCAAATTTTGGTGAGTGAAGAAATACAGACTGTTTCCCCTAAAGTTGAAATAATGTTTATTAGAAACATTTTTCCTTCTTGAAGTAAAACACTGCTTTATTCATTCACATGTGTATGTATATATATATATATGTGTTGTCAAGGTTGACATTCCCCCCAGCCTTCACTTTCTGTCTTGCCCCGCCTGTGTCCCATCTGCCCTGATTGTCTCTGCACCTGTGTCTCGTCATGTCTCGTTATCCCCTCAGTATATCTTGTCTTGTCATTCCTTGGTTCCCTGTCGGTCCGTACTGTTTCTTCCCTCTGTGTTCCTGTGCCCAGTTTTGATCCCTGTGATGTCTTTAGTTTCTTGTTCCTGCTCAGCAGCGCTTTTAGTTCTTTGTTTTTGGTAAATAAACCCTTTTGGTTGAGTACTCCTGCCTCCGGTCTCCTACTCTGCTCTCCTGCGCTTGGGTCCTCAACAACCACATCACAACATGTGTGTGTGTCAAGCGATTAAAAAAAATTTGCAATTAATTAAGATCTGTAATTAATTAATCTAATTAATCACTTTTTTAATCTCACCTAAAAACTGCTTACAAAAGCCCTCAACTAGACATGTTTTCCTTTGAATTCATTACATTATTATGGCAGATCAAAAGATTGATAGGCTATATAACAACAAAAAAAAGTGGTTTTATAAAGTCATTTATTTAGTTTTTTAACCGATTTGAACAGATGCAGTCCTAGCCATTTACATTTACTTGGCAGGAACATTCACCAGCCTCTCGGATGCAGATGTTTGCATGCGTGTGGTGCTCTCCTTGAGTTTAGTTTGGGGAAGAGCATTGCTGATGCTTGATAAATAGCTAACATCATTGCTGCTAATGTTAGCTGTGACTCCGCTCGCGACTGGGTGCTTTGCATTTATGTAGTAGACTAAACTTGAGCTGCTTCGGTGGTAAGAAAAGTCCTTTCCACAAAGAACACATATCACTCTACCTTTATCAATGGTGCCGTTGGGGTGTTTTTGAAATGTGAATTCCCTATTAGCTGAACCAACTGTCACGGTTCGGTTTAAGTTCCTGTTTTATTTTGAAACCCGTGTCTGTGTTTCAGTTCTGTTTTGACTTCCCTTGTATCCCATCTGCCCTGATTGTCTGCACTTGTGTTTCGTTAACTCCTCTGTGTATATCTGGTACTGTCTTTCCCTTGCTCCCTGCTGGTCCGTACTGTTCCCTCCCTCCGTGAGTCATGTCAAGGTTTTTTGGATTTTTAGGGCCCGAGCACTTACCCTGCGAAGGCCCTATTGTATCTGTAGGAATTATTTTTATTCTTTATTCTTCTGACGAAAGGAGGGCCTTTTTGCCCCCCTAAACGTGCCCCAAAAGTCACCAAATTTTGCACGCAAGCCAGGCCTAGCAAAAAATTGGATATTTCATGGTTTGCATTAATGGGCGTGGCCTAATGGCTCAAGTGCGCCCCCTAGAAAACTTTGTGCCTCAAGCCCCACAATACGGTTTGACGTACATGCACGAAAATCGGCACACAGCTGTATCATGTCGCAACTTAAAGAAAAGTCTCATGGCGCCATGGCCGAAACCGAAGAGGAAGTCGGCCATTTTGAATGAATCGTGTAATTTTGGCGCAATTTATGCCATTTCTTCGGCCGTTAATGCGGCCCGAACCGTAACGTGCACCCAGGTGTGTTATACATCAAAATGTCCGTCTCGATCCTGCGAAAACGCGCATTACTTTTCTCAGTCAAAAGCCATTACAGTGGCGATGATAGACGCCAAAAAGCAGTGCCCCACTTCATCTGATTGGTCCATATTTGATAGTTCCTACTTTCTGCCATAACTTTTGAATGGTTTGACATAAAGAGTTGTGGGTGGTGTCATCGGACTCGGTTTTGAGTCCTTCAACATAATTGGTGCAAATTAGCCCCGCCCCTTCTTCTGATTGGTCGATATTTGATAGTTCCTATTTTCTGCCATAACTTTTGAATGGTTTGACATAGAGAGTCGTGGGTGGTTTCATCGGACTCGGTTTTGAGTCCTTGACCTTTATTGGTGAAAATTGCACACGCGAGGGCCCGTTCATCGCTGCTTGCAGCTTTAATTCAATTTCTCATTGTACACCCTTCCTGACATAATCTTCCCCACTTATCCAGGCTTGGCAGCAACAGTTTAGGTGGATAGTGCAATAGGAAATGTGGAGTTGAATATGCTGCAGAGGGCATGTGATGGGGCTGGGGATTAATCTGGTGACTTTCTGGTTGGAAAGTCACCTTCCACCTCCCTCTCTGTAACCGCTGTATTACTGTACTGTTAAAGATTGCCATTTTACTCATACTAAGCAAACTTGACACAATACACTTACATTTTTTAAGCATGGATCAATGCACAAGTTGCACATAATTTTTAAGATAAAGGCTACTGTACATACCTCTGTATTTTTCAGTCCGCTCAGGAGGCTTAACCTCTTTAATGTTTTTGTTTTTTTATGTTTCTAAATTATTGTCTTCAGAAATTGAAAAAGCAATAATTATGTGGACAGTTTCCACAAGGTTTCCTGTTTTCCCTCAGGTTTTGAAAAGGATCCTTGGAAGATGCCCTTGGTCTGAACTGGTTGTATGCGGATAGATAAATGTTTTTATGTCTCAGGATTTATATTATTGTGCTCTGCGGTCGTCACCAAAGTTCATGAATATTAAATCTGCGTTATCCTGCTCCCTCTTTAATCTTAATCAATTGCTAATTAATTGAAAAAGAAAAATCAGTCAGGATATGATCCTTCCTTGTTAAAAGATGAATGGCAAAATCTGATCTTCAGTAATACAATATGAGGAAAATACCCAGAACATTCTATGATATCTAGCCAACACATTGGAGAAATGCTATGTACGTATGCTACAGCTGAATTGAGATTAAAAGTAATACATTTCATGCAAATGAGGTATGGAGGATTTAATCAAACTTCACTGGAGTGGATAATTTTGCCTCTAATTTAAAATGTTCAGGACATTGATCGAAAGAGGAACATCAACTACAAAATCTTATCATTTGTCCATGATTTAATGTCTTCATTATTGCTACAAATCCTTTTCATTTCTCTGGAAAAAATAATCGTCTGTGTAAATTGGGACTAGTAGCTAGTGCAATCCACTGCAGCAGTGAAGTGCAACACCATCCTGGGCATCATTCTGCAGAAAGTAATTCAAAGTAGCCACAATGAGTGTCTCATTTGAAGGGGCTCACACTAAGAAAAAAACCCATCAAGAACTACTATCATGTAAACATTGTATAAGTTAAGGATAATTCAGGATGACATAATGGTAGCGTGCCTCAATGTGAGATCAAATTTACTGAGGTCTCAACACGAGTGTCCTCTCCTCTGAGGAAAATTTAATTGAGCTTGTAAAACATCCCCATATCTGAGAAAAGAGCATGATAAAATATGTTTGAATGAAGATGGATTATCTGTATGTGATGCTTCATCAAGCTTAAGGAGCTTGATAATGCAGAAATGGGAACCTTTTCATGAAAACTTTAAAAAAAGAGAGTAAACCACACGCACACAATGGAGTGTCCTTTTGGATACTCCATTGTGTGACAAAACGTGATGCCATGATGAGTGAGCTTTCACAATGCATGGAAGAAAAAATTAGAAGTGCTCTGCCAGGGGAATAGTCTGGCATACAAGATGCCTACACAATGGACTACAGATGCTATTATAAACAAACTGGTATGCCCTTTTGTGTTTGCTGGCCATCTAGAAAATATAACACTCTCAGAAAAAACTATGTTGCAGTTTTAGCTGGCATTAGTCCATTCAGATTGTCCTGATTCCAGTCTATCCAAATATCAGTTATTTTTGTTGTCTTTCACAGTGGCGATTTTGGTCTGTAAATTTTGGTGGGGCCATGCTGGAAAATCTTATGCAATCAGTATCAAGTGAGAGAAGGGACCACAGCACCTTTGACCACAAAATTGCAGCTGAATAATGCCATCATCACACAAACAGTGCCAATCTAACGACATATATTATCATATCCATAGCGCTACTGTTGTGCCCTTAAATAGGGAAAAGTAGTGAGGGAAGATGTATAAATGACAGACACAGCTCTTGCCTTCACTCGATTGTATTCAGTGAGGAAGAGGAGCGCTATCCCCCCTACTGGAACCCTGACCACTGGATTGACGCACAATTACCACAAACACTTACACTTTAAATGTATTTTCTACACAGTTATAACCGGAGCAATTTAGCAAAAATAACAAAAAAACTTATATTTTACAATACTCTGAAAAGGAATTAAATTATATTTTCTAAAAAAACGAAATACTTTGTTTTAATACTAAATACTCTCATCTGCCACACTACCAAATGGGCAGTGTTCAAGAGCTCATATCAAATACTCAAGATCAAAACAGCAACGTGACAACAATAAAAACACAATGCACAAGCACGACCGTGCACGAGCTACACAGAGTATACCACAGCCAGAGCAGTGCATAACATAAAACTGTTTTATCCATCGCTCTGGTCAGCCCCAGCCGAGCTAGCATGGCACGCCTCTCATTGGCTGCTTCAGTTCAGAGCAGCCAATGAGAGGCGCTCTGGGGCCCTGAGCTCGCGGCCCCACTGTCGAAGCTAATGTGTGCGCTGTACACGCGCACGCGCGCGCAGCAGTTCACCAGTAACAACATTACAGGCAGAGGGGACATCTCCGCCGTGCCCCACCGAGCGGAAACAGAGGAGGCTGGATCAGGCAGGGCGAACTATTTACACACAGTTACACTACAAAAAGTGTTAGCAGATGAAATTAAGTTGCATCAAATGAAAACTGCGGACATTTCATTGGAGACAAATTTATTTTGAACTTATGTTTAATGACACATAATCTTCCCCTGCGCAGCGGCGCACTCTGGTGGGGCCGTGCCCCACCGGCCCCTAATGCAAAGACGCCAGTGGTCTTTCAGCCTTTTTAACTGTACCTTCAATTCTTCTCCAGTTTGTGTAGTGAGGTTGGTTGTAGCAGTGGCAGTGTGTTTAGAAGAAATATCATTTATGATATGTTACCATTAGATTCTGGCCTGTATTTTTTCCAGCCAAATTTAAATGTAGACTTTCCCAAAGCTGCACAACATACTAAACAGTGATGCTGGGATTGTAGACTTTATAACCACAGTGGTTGTTAAGTTTGCAGATGTTAAGTTTTTACAGTTACTTCTGTCTAAAATACTGTAATTTGTCTGGGATTAATTTAAGAATTTAGTATTGGATATTAGTGTTGGGCTATTGTTCCAACTCGTCACCAACAAGGGGAGGGTTCATCATCGTGTACGTAAAAAAGGTTAAGGGGCAAGGCTTGGAGCGGTTTATCGTAGATGTTGTTTTCGCAGGGAACACTGGACGGAGGTAGAGGAAGGTGCTGGATCCCAACGTTTTGTTGATGTTTGTTTCAAATATCAAAAGACGTCATCCAGAAATCACTTATCCTGCCTTTAACTTTACAGTTAACCTTTGTGTTGCCATAACAAGGAATGAAAGCCTTTAAAGATAAATGAAAGCTCTCCAAGCGCTGCACTACATGATGATGAAATTATTAGTTAAACATTACAACTTCTTCTGAAATGCTGGCGCCATCATATCTGCTATCAACGTCTTCAGATGGAAGTTTGGTCTGACCACAGCTCTTGTGCTTTATCTTCCTGTATCAAACTGTAACATTATTCTTGCATTTTCCAGCCTCAGATGCAATGATGAAAACCATTGACCATGACTGGTGCTGAAAGAAGATCTTAAGGATCATGCAGGACAAATAAAGCCAGCTTCTGTCAACTCCATATATACCTGACTGAAGCAGAGGACTAAAGAAAAAGGGGGTCTGAACAAACCTCTTTTTTTCTCATATATATAAATAATTTTTTTTCAGTCAGAAAAAGGAACTGTCCAGCTCACAAAACAAGCCACTCTTCTGTGCTGATGATACAGACAAGGGGGGACAGGCACAGTTGGAAGTGGATTATCCACTAGTGGAATGTGACAATTTTGTTTCTTTTGTCCCCTTTCTGCCCCTGTGATATAGACTTTTCCTGAACATTGAGCATGAATTCAGAGTAACATTAATATTTTTGCAGCCATAGTTTAAAAGACTGACAAACAAACAAACAAAAAACAACAGAAAAACAATTAGGTTGGGACGTTTTCAACCCAAACTCAGCTGGGCCATTAATACAAATTCAACTCAATGAGAAATGCAGAGCCCGGTAATTTTTCTTCCTCCAAAGGGGGATGTGGAAGGAAGCAATTGAGAATGGTATTAAGTAGGGGTGTCAAATTAGCATGTTAATTGCAATTAATTAATTACAGGCCTATTTAGCACATTATGTTTTTTAATCACTTAATCTATTTTTTAATCTATAACTTTAATTTTTCTGCTTGTGAGTTGCCTTTATTATGAAATCTGTGTTTGTGCAGTGAGGCTGCTTGAGTTGTGGGTTGAAAACAACGGTCAGTCCCACCTTGAAGTGGACATAGATTTGCTGTCACTGTGTTTGGGCGTGTTTAACATAAGCTGGTAGGCTCCCATTGTAGCTGGACAGGCATGGGGAGAAACGGTGAATAGCGGAGAAGAGAAGTGAAAATGGAGGAGCATGTGAAAGTTGTCGGTCCAGTGAATGGGGAATTTACATTTCAAAAATACCCTGACGGTACCATTGATAAAGGTAGAGTGATATGTTTTCTTTGTGGAAAGGACTTTTCTTACCCCCGAAGCAGCTCAAATTTAGTCTACTACATAAATGCAAAGCACCCAGTCGCGAGTGCAGCCACAGCTAACGTTAGCAGCAAAGATGTTAGCTATTTATCGAGCCACAGCAACACTAATCACCAAACTAAACTAGAGGAGAGAACCCCACGCATGAGCACGTCTGTGACCGAGAGGATAGCGAATGTTCCTGCCAAGTGGATGTACTGTATATGGCTAGGACTACATCTGTTCATGTCTGTTAAAAAAAAAGACCTATTCCCAGAAGTAAGAAAGTGATACTATTCTGACATTGTTAATTGTATAACTTTTTAAAGGTAGGAGGACGCCATGCTGTAGCATCGCGAGAACTCACGAGACATATGGCAGAATTAAACATGGCGAAATAAAACATTTCCATGTCTTCAGTAATGCTATAACGGAAACAAGCGTCATTAAATTAGTGTAAAAATATTTAATAATTAAGCTATATAAACATGTTTCCGATCCAGATGAGGCTCATGGAGGGCAGCGCACGGGCAGTCATCTCCGTGGACAAGCTATACGTAAATGGACAGCTATACTGGGACCCGAACACCACTCCTTGGCTCTTCTAAACGGATGAGTATAAAGTATTCCTTCATTGTTGGTGATTAGATATTGCTCCATAAATAATTTGGCTCATAATAATTATTAGCAATTACTACACTGCTTGTCTCAATAACACATAGCACACAGGGGTGGTCGTTTTTTTTCTTTTTACGATTATAATTATTTCCCACCCCCCCACCTCACCCCTTTTTCCCGTTTTCATCTTGAACTTTAGTCCTTTTTTTTTTTTTCCTTTTTCCCTATGTCCCATCCTGCTGCATTTTCTGTTTAGTAAATCGGTATGGAGATCGGGAGATTGGGCAGCACGGTGGCTTAGTGGTTAGCACTGTTGCCTCACAGCAAGAAGGCCCGACTCCCAGGCCCGGCAGGGGCCTTTCTGTGTGGAGTTTGCATGTTCTCCGCGTGCTTGCGTGGGTACTCCGGCTTCCTCCCACAGTCCAAAAACATATTAGGCATATTAGGTTAATTGATGATTCTAAAATTGCCCGTAGGTGTGAGCGTGAGTGTGATTGTGAGCATGGTTTGTGTGTTTATATGTGGCCCTGTGATGGACTGGTGACCTGTCCAGGGTGAACCCTCTCACCTAAAATGAGCTGGGATAGGCTCCAGCAGACCCCCGTGACCCCGCAAGGGATAAAGCGGGTAAGATAATGGATGGATGGTATGGAGATCGGTAAGAGATAAGAGACGGGTGGCCGACAGGGGAGCGTGGGCGCCATACCGGGGCCAGTAATACTGGCCCTGCCTCCTGGCTTCGGCCACCGCTCCCCCTCCTGCCCCCATCATTTGGACTATTACACACACACACTCGAGCATGAGCTGCTGTTAAGACTCCCACAGCCTCTCTACGAATCCTTGTCTTCCTTCTTTATCTTCCTTTTTCTGTCCTTTCACCCATTTGGTCGTAACATCTTTGTGGCTGTCATGGTATTGTACCATATGAAGTTAACTTCAGACTTCATTCTGCACACACACACACACACACACACACACACACACACACACACACACACAGCTACACAGACTTACACATCTGCTCGTTCACCTGCATGCTCGCTCCGCAGTTTTGGGGGTCAGATAGTCGCGGTAGCCTAGCCTAGCTTTGATTGGGTCCCGGGGACCTGGGATAGTTGCTGCTCGTGTCTCTGCCTGTTCTCGTGTCTGTTTGTTTTTTCTCTTGCAGATAACCAGGGCTCATGTGCTCGTTGTGCGTTTCCATGTGTTTTTCGCGTCTTGGACTAGCAGCAGTTTATATCACTGCATTTTATTTAGCACTGAATGTCAATGTTGCAAAACAGCCCATGATATGTGGATCCAGCATGTCTAATTGTCTGATTCAAAAGTGATGTAGTTTAAAAGTCTGTAATATCTTATAGCATTTGTTTCACTGCTAATTGTTAACTTAATTCTCCATGACAAAACTGAGAGTACCACCTGAGACAGCTGTCTGCTGCAGGTATGGCACAAACTATCTGTAAGTACTTCACACATCCCCGCAAGAAAAAAAAGAGATAAGAAAAAGATTCAATCAAACTTTTTTCTCAAATGTGTTTGTGATGTTCACCAAGTGAGTACTTGAGTCCTCCTGTGGTTGTAATTTTGGTTCCATTGCATCTTTTTGGTTTGTACAACCACATTGCTATTTATCGTCTTATCTTTTGCAAACTGAAACTCAAACATGACATGCCCAAATCCCCACGTCCCACATTCCTCAGTGAAACTGTGTAAGCACTAGACAGAGTGTCAACCTGCATGTCCTGTGGTATTCCTACTCTCTCTGAGAGTAGGAATACCAGAAAAGAAAATACTTTTTCTTTATCAAGCCCAATTCTCTTTCAAGACATTCACAACTCTGCACATTAAGCACTATTGAAGACAGAACCAAAACACTTTAAAAAAGTTTGGCTTCCCTCAAATTAAATTCAGCATTTACATATTTAAGCGTGGCTTAGCAACAAATACCAAACTTTGAATAGTTTAGCAATGCTGAGAATGCAGTTGAAAGATTCGTGTTCGTTTGTCTGGTGAACCTAAATAAAACTAGTGGAATAGAATCACAGGTTAATACAACTTTTAATGTGTCAGGTACAAAGTTTTCCGGCCGGATGGTACACTTCTCTCAGACCACGGTGGGTAGGAGAGAAATGCAATCATCGATCCAATCTATTTTATACTGAAAAGGGGGGTGTCCTTTGCAAATGAATTGGTCATTGGTGGATTCCAAAGGAAGGACCTCCGGAAATGTGTTACTTCCATCTTCCTCCACAGGTGAGACCCCCCAAAGTTAAACATCTGCTTATTCCCATTGTCTTCTCTCAACAAATGGTATGTGTATTGGTAGAGCCAGCTCAAGGGGACACCTTAAGGTGTCACCTTTCCCACCGTCTCCTCTCCAACAATATCATGTGTATTGTATTTAACTTCTAATCTAATCTTTGTCTACCCTTAACACCAGGGGTTGGCTCCGTGTCTTAATCAATACGAGAGGTTTTGAATTATTTGAGCTTTAACAATTTTATGAAATCCTAACAACTTCCACTCAAAACATCCTAACACAGTTTAGTTAAAAAAAAGAGCCTCAGTTGACATCACTCCCAGTACAGTCTTATCTCCTAATAGAAACAAACTGTCACTTAATGACCTCAATATTTTCTCTGCCAGTTTTGACCCTGTTGATGGTGCTAATGTGTGAGGAACTACACAACCCTTAGCCCACAGGGGTGACCAAAAGGTATCAATTGGATTGTTAACTCATTAACTATTCAGCACTGATTTGGGAGAGGCTGTTAGGTTAGGTTAACTTCCCTCGTTAAGGAGTAAGATAGTAATAGACAAGTATTCCATCATACATTGTTGAATCTCTGTTTCAGCATTCAACTGTCACTGGGAGGCTCTCAAACAAGGATTTGAACACAACCCTGTGTTTATTTTACTTAATTTTTCTTATTTTCCTTAACAAACAAGATACACAATTGATTATTGAAGTGAACACAAGAAACTGCTTTAAAGGCGTTTTTTTATTAAATTACCTTTTATTTATCCAGGTTAGGTTTTTCACAAGGTTGAGCTGGCTAAGAGGGCAGCAACAAAGTTGCAAAGTTAAAAGAAAAAACAAACAAACAGATAACATCATTAAAACTAACTTACAGCAAAACACTCACTTGCTGACAAGGCAGACTGCAGTGATTTCCCTTTGAAGTCAATTTAACAAGGGTGTGCAGCTGAAGGTCAGATTGTAAGTTATTTCATGGATGAGGTGTTGAAAACCAGAATGTTTTCTTGTCCAGTCAAGTTCATACTTTGGGGGCGAGTGCACATTATCAGTAAATTCTGGGACAATGACTTTCAAGTTTCCTTGTTAAATAAAATCACAAATAAGGAGTGATGCTCAGGATGGTTTTGTAAATAAACTCATAATAATGACTGATGTGTATACAGACGTCCCATTAACTTAACAGCAGAGTGCACAATGATGAGTTAAGGGGCCATTAGTACTGAATATCTTCATAGTCAAGAACAGGCAAAATAGTTGTTTCCACCGGTTTCTGTATCACACGATAAGACAAGCAAGGCATGTTTCTGTTGTAAATCCCAAAAGGAGTTTCTTTGGGGATTTTGTTTTTCAACAAGCTGAACATGCACCTTGAACAACAAATGATCATCAATTAAAAATCCTTCATATTTAAAAGTACCAGCTCAGTTTGTTGACCATTTCTTCAGAAGGTGCTGATCTTTAATGCTAAGATGCTGTAAGCATGGCTTTCTACGTTAAGTTAAATGATGTTAGGATTTCATGAAATTATTGAAGCTCAAAACTGTCTAGGCTCTCTCTTCAAAGTAATCTCATTCTGATTAAGAGCCAAGGGTAGACAAAAATTAGATTAGAAGTTAAATACAATACACATGTTATTGTTGGAGAGGAGATGGGGGAAGGTGACACCTTAAGGTGATTTCCCCTTGATCTGGCTTTTCTAATGAAGTTAAATACAAATACACATTGTTGGAGAGGAGACGGGGGAAAGGTGACACCTTAAGGCGATTTCTCCTTGATCTGGCTCTCCTAATGAAATTAATTTGCAATACACATGCCATGGGGGAATAAGCAGACGCTTAGCTGTGGGGAGTCTCACCTGTGAGCTAGGCTTGACACCCCAGGAAGTGACACGTCTCTTAGGCTCAACCAATGAAAATCATTTGCAAAGAACACCCTCCTTTTCAGTATAAAAAAGATTGGATCGATGACCCCCGGGTGCATTTCTCTCCTACCCACGTGGTCTGAGAAGAAGTGTACCATCCGGCCGGAAAAACCTTGTGCTTGACATGATTAAAAGTTGTATTAACCTGTGATTCCATTCCACTAGTTTTTCTTATGGTTCGCCAGACAAACGAACACGTATTCTTTCAATGACAACTGGGATGAAAGAGGGCTGACCGATGGTTTGGGGTGTTTTTGGGCCCTGTTGTTCTTCTGGTACTGGTTGTCCTTCCTTGCTTCCTTCCTTTCCCCTCTCCCTCTCTGCCGTCGGAAGTGGTGCTGCTGCTACTGGGCTGCGCGGGTGGGTTGATGGTCTGTTGGGTCAGTAGCTCCTGCCGGCGCCGGTGCCATGAACTGGGGGCATAGCGGTCTGGAGAGGTCTGGGATGTCTCAGCAGGACCTTGAAAAACTTATCCAAAGCGATTACCTTCAATTGAATTAATTACTGCAACAATGATCTGCTGTTTACAATCAGTAGAGTGACGCAACATTTTTGGGTCCCAGACTGTATCAATGGCCATAACTTTGCCATACATTGTTTAATCTTGCTCAAATTTGGCACATATGTTTGCAATCTGTAGTGCTATATTTAGGAAAACATGTGGTGCCACCATTGTCCTAGAAACCTCAGATTTTCTGTGTATGATCAGAGTTGCCCCCCAAAATATTTAACTTGTAGGGATGGGTATTATATAGGCAATACTTTCTTTGAAGGGTTTTTGACTGTAGAATGTATTTTTTACAACGTTTCCCCTGCCGTTTTAAGTTGTTTATTGGCTTTAGATGTTTTAAGCCCATTGTGCAAACTTCTACTTCAGACCAGTTAAGCCTTTACTGTTATGTGTTATATGTGTACAACTGTTCTAATATGTGTAAATATATCCCATCCATCCATCCATACCCGCTTTATCCTTTGCAGGGTCACGGGGGTCTGCTGGAGCCTATCCCAGCTATTTTCAGGTGAGAGGCAGGGGGTACACCCTGGACCGGTCACCAGTCCATCGCAGGGCCACATATACAGACAACCAGACACACTCACACTCACAGCTACGGGCAATTTAGAATCACCAATTAACCTACAATGCATGTTTTTGGACTGTGGGAGGAAACCGGAGTTCCCGGAGAAAACCCACGCAAGCACGGGGAGAACATGCAAACTCCACACAGAAAGACCCTGCTGGGCCTGGGAGTCGAATCGGGAACCTTCTTGCTGTGAGGCAACAGCGCTAACCACTAAGCCACCGTGCTGCCCATGTACAACTGTTCTAATATGTGTAAATATATCCCAATGCTAAAAAAATGTAGATGTGTCCACCGTGTCAGGGTCCACTCCATCATGGAAAAATCTATGACACAGTAGACATTTATGGCTACTTTTAGTTTTTAATGAGCACTGAAGCAAAGTGCTTCAGTGTTAAAGGTGACTGTATACTGTATACTGTTTATCAAATATATTATATAATTTCTTATTATTTTAAAAATATTATTAAATGACATTCTGGTCACGTAAAGCTTGAACCAACCCAACTACAAACAAAATATGATGAAAATTGGGAAATATAAGGCGAGAATTTGATGTATTTGCAGCAGTTGACCCAACTCCCAGTTAAGAAAGACAGTGATGTTAATGATGTTATTAATTACATCAGTTGATCTGTTTAATGGTCAATTACCCCATAACAACAGGGCTGATAACTGTTTCAGGGACACTGACAAAATGTTTTAAATTATTATAAAAAATTTATATAGTTGATCAAAGTTATGAGTTTTATTGAATAACATGTAGTGAAGCAGCATGAGGGACATGCCAAAATTAAGTACACCAAATTAAAGAAACTGGTGGAAAACCATGTAAAAATACTTGTCATTGCACTTGTGTGTGTACATTTTTGGTCATTTATACCAGAACCTCAGAATGTTGTTATTTACTATGTCAGTGATTTTTATGGGAACACCAGAGGTACTTTATAGTGATATTGACCAAGATTGTGGTGGTACTGTACCTGGGGGGTGATGGCTATAGGTGCGAGCGCCCGACCAACAATGCTTGCAGCTTTAATTTTGAGAGTGTATTTACATGTATGGGTACCTTTCCCTCTCCGTGTATATATGTTCATGTACAAGTTTTATATTATACTTATAATGGGATGTATGTTCATACAAGTTTGTAACAGACATTCAAATTACTTACAGACCTGCATGCATCTCTCTCTCTCTCTCTCTCTCTCTCTCTCTCTCTCTCTCTCTCTCTCTCTCTCTCTCTCTCTCTCTCTCTCTCTCTCTCTCTCTCTCTCTCTCTCTCTCTCTCTCTCTCTCTCTCTCACTCTCTCTCTCTCTCTCTCTCACTCTCTCACTCTCTCACTCACACACACACACACACACACACACACACACACACACACACACACACACACACACACACACACACACACACTGGGTGTCCTTTTTATGTCTAGTTGTGTTCATAGCACGTTTGACCTTTTGATTGCAGGGCAATTTACCATTAAGACACATCAACACAATAACAATCACCACACTACACAAACTGCACCCATCACCATAGTGTGGTTATGGAAGTGGGAATGCAAGAAATAAGTGACAAAAGCGGCAAGCCTGCTGAGAATGAAGATGAGCCTAGATGGTCTGTGTGTATCCTGTTTGGTAAAAATGAGTCTGGATGGTGGCTGGTAAATCTTGCACTATTCTTTAAGTAACTTGAAAACTTGATTACAACAATATCATAAATATACCCTTGAATAAGGGAAAAGTATTTCTTTCCCAATTAATTGGTGGAATAATTGATATTGTATTCAATTAGCAAATTAATCAATACCCTAGTGGCTTGCATTACTGAAATTGTCTGCATGAATCGGCACATTTACTCTAACTTACTGAGTTTTAAGGTGATAAATATATGGGTGCGATGTCTGAAAGTAAACTTTTGCCTAAACTAGTAAATTATTCTATAGTTAGAATAAAACAGTTTTCACCTATTCACACAAAATTGTTGTAAATTTAAAGATGAATGTGTCTGAAAACAAAGTTATTACAACTATAGTGGCAACTGTGAATTATGAATTATACATTTGTACAATTAAGTTCTGGAAAATTTCATCCACATTGCAAGAAAAGTAACATGCATGCATAAAACATGCATTTTTCCTGTGAGGGCTTATCATGGTGGGTCTGGAATAATATAATTTATGAAAGTTGGCTTAATTGTTAATTTCTTTCATTTACTGGACTATTCTTTGTCATTCCATTATGTTTATGGTTCATTTGCTTGTTGAGTGAAGTGAAATTCTTTCTTACACCACAGGAATACATTTAAGCAGCTCCCTTTTCCACCACATGTTTGCAAATCTTCTCATACCAGCTGGTTTTATAGGGTGTAACAAGACATTCCCCTTAAAGCCAGCTAACTATTCGAACGGCTCACCGAATGACATCTTTACCACCCTTACCAAAGAGGCAGTATTGTAACATATTGGAGATTTTAAATTGATGGTCACTTCAGTTGTTTCTTCTACAAGTAAACAGCTTTAATAACAATACCTGAAGTGATGGTCACATTTGGAGTGACTAATTATAAGTAAGATTGTTTTATCTGCAGTTTGCACAGCTGCACAGTGTTGTAGACTGTATGATTAAGGCAAAGTATTTGTTCCTTGAAATCTGTTAAAACAATATTAAAACCAACAATTTGAAAATAACACACATGTACAATCATTTATTTATTATAAATCTGTGTTTCTGTTTGGCTTGTCATTTGACATGAAATGCATAATTTAGTCTGTCTACCATGAATTTTAGAAGCAAAGTTATGTTTCAATATTCTCTCTTATTACAAATTCATAAGAAACTTAGATGTGTTTATAAAAAGGTACAGTAATTTTTGATCCAAAGCTGTTTCCCAGATCTTAATGACACAATTCTTTCTTCAGAAATGTGTCATTGCGGTCGCAAAGATTGATCTTATGCTTACTAAAGTGACACGTGTTAAACTTTTTCCTGATCGCATATTCATATGAACACAAATCAGATGCATTTTCACAGGTCTGGGTTTTGGAACGTATTGCACTTCCTCTTTTGATTTTACCCTTTAAATTAAAATTAATGGACTCATGCAGTAGTGAAAAGTAAAAGTAAAAGCAAGTAAAAGGAGTGCAGCATTTTTGTGCGATCCAAGCGAGCCCACATCTCTCTTGAGTTGGTGTTTAACCATCATTTAGTGTCCAGGTTGTTTTTATGGCTTAACTAACTTATTCAAAATCAATATTGATAAATCAGAAATATCACTCCCATTCTGGAATACCTGCAGTGTCTTTGGGTTAGTTACACTGTTTACTTTTACACTTTTTAATTGTACAAAGCACATGTAAGTAAAGGAAAATATTGTAAAAAAGATGAGAATCTGAATTACCACAAAACTGTCTCCAACTGGTATATTTTCCAAACACTGGCCTATTATTGGTTGAAAGTTAAAGGCCGGGACACACCCAACCCGATGGCCGACCGTCATCAGAAAAGTGGGAGACGCTGTGGGCGCTGAATGCGTGTTAAGTTCCCCCATGACTTCAGCACCCACACCCTGGGTGGGGTTGGTGAAGAGTTGGCATGTTCTCCCCGTGTTCCCTTGGGTAGCTAATGTGAGCTACCCTCACAAAAACGAGACCGACGGCTATTGGCCAAATCTACGTTGAATTTGCCAAAATGAACGCTGGCGCACGACTGCACCGGACACACCAACCCGACTCGAGGCACCGACCTCGCCCGACGCCATTCGACAGCCAAAAATCGGGTTGGTGTGCCCCGGCCTTAAGACTTGAAAGGATGTATTTATTATATAAACCACCTTGAATTGCCTTGTTGCTGAAATGTGCTATACAAATAAACTTGCCTTGCCTTAAAAAACTGAAAAAAAGAAGAAAATTAACTTCACTTTTCACATCCCAACTCGGAGGTAAAGCTTACCTTTGCCCTTTTACCACTTTAAATTCTGTCACAATGCAAATCTACACTTGGCATGACATCCCTCCTCAGATCATTCTGTTCCAACCTCTAACTGTTACCATTCAAAAAAGGTTAAAAAGTTAACTTGTTTAACATATTGGAGCATCCAGTGTTTTCTAGGCTCCAGCTGCATGAATACAAACTTTTTTCAACATACGCGCAGCTATTGCTTGCAGTTGATGTAGTTAAAGCAACAATCACTACAACCAGTCACACACACTATATGCATGAGCGGTGTACACAAACAAGACAAATCCTTTCCCTCAGTCTGAATACAATAATTGAACATTTTTTTACAGTGCCCCAGCTTCTAGAGATGACAGATGTGAGAACAGTCAATCATTTATTCACTTACAGACTGTAAAAACAATTTTAACCAAAGGAACAAACAATGACTACGAAACATTGGCCTAGTCTACCTTTAAGTTTCTAATTGTTCATTAAAAGTCTTCTTTTTGCCACTTTCACCTCCCGCATCCTACGTTGGGGTCATCCATCTGCAATCATTTATAACAGGGATGCGATAAGAGCATGCATGACCTTTTCCAAGTTGTTAATCGATAGAGATTTAACCTTGGATAAAAGCCTTGTTTTAAAGGAACAATTTTTCATCTCTGACTTCATCTTGTTGCTCTAATTTAAAATCATTATCTGATGTTATACCCAATGTTTTTATACACATGGTTTCACTTTAAGGCCACAAAAGCACCTGTAATATTTGTGGCAGTGTTAATCATTTGTAATGAAATGCTTCTGGAGGTGGAAAAGAGAGACTGCTTTTGTGGAATTACATCCATAGTTGTCAACAGTCTTCAGATCATTTTAATTTTGTTGCACGCTCAAAGTTTTTATGAGGGATTATAAGTAAAAGGCTTCAGCATTCTCACTCCATATTAAAGACTTCATCCTTTTTCCATCTTTGTAGTTTTAGAGCTTAAAAGGAGAGTACTTACATCGTGGACCTGTTGACCTGGTGCGTACCCTCCCAGCCTCAGAGATCCACAGTGCCCTAACTATGCCCACATTACAGTTTGCCACAAAGGGAGATTGAGCTTTTTCCAGTAGAGCCCCCACCTTACGGAGCTCTTTACCTCCTACACAACATCACTTGATACTTTTTAATCACTCTTTTAAATGTTCCTTTATAGTCAATCCTTTAATATTCCCAGATGAATATATTATATTTATTCTAAAAGTTAGTGCCTTTTACTCCAATTTAATTCATTAATCCTCTTTCCTGTCCTCTAAACCCCCAACTGGTCAGGGCAGATGGCCGTCCCCCCCTTCTTGTTAAAGGGAGTTTCCTTTCCAGTCTGTCATGGTTGGATGTTTAGGATCCAAGTGCAGGAGAACAACATGTATAGTTCTCAGCTGGAAGCAGGTAAGAGTTGTTGGAAGACTCACAGAAACAACAGAAAACAGGGCTGACTGGCAGGCTAGTGTGTGCTCTGAAAGAGGCACACTATTCCTGTGGGTGTTTGATAAAGGGGGCAACCCCGTGGAGGAGCTGGCTGTAATCGTGATTGGGGCAGAATCAGCATCAGAACTGGGCAACCATCAGCAGGGCAAACAAAGTCCAGAGGGAGCAGACAGGAGGATTGTTGTGGATGGTCAGAGGGTAAATCAGCAGGGCAAACTACATCCAGAGGTAGCAGAGAGGAGGATTGTCGTGGACGGGCAGAAGGTCAGGGCAGAGACAAGAAGACATGATCAGGGGCACTCTGGAGTTGAAACCAACACGTCAATCCAATAATAAGTGCAGTAAAGTAGTGCATCCTCTGAGACAATCTGGAACTCAGTGAGGACTCTGTGCTGCTTAAATCCTGGCTTGCTGATGAGCAGTGATGAGCTGCAGTTGGGACCAAACAGGTGAGGTGCATGAAGCAGATGAGGTGTGGCAGGGAGGTGAGTGATCTCATTCGCCACAGTGTGAGCCAACAGGGCAAAGTTTGACACAGTCGCCTGATGCTTGCTCAGGATGGGATATTGTATCAAAGAGTCTTGAAGCAATCTGTTGGTTTCCTTAGTTTGGCAAATTTTTTTATTGGCTTTAAAATGATTTGACTAATTTGGAGTTTGATTTTATTTTTTGGTTGCCTTTAAAGCTAAATCGGAGTAGCAGCCGCCTCACAGCTAGAAGGTCCTGGTCAATTCTCGTCGGGGACACTGTGGGTGCTGATGGTGTGTTAAGTTCCCCCATGACTTTCAACACACACCCTGGGTGGGGTTGGTGAAAGAACCTTTTTGTGTAGAGTTTGCATGTTTTCCCAGTGTTCCCTTGAGTAGCTAATGTGAGCTACCCCCACAAATACATGCAGCAGTGCTGGGCTACACACTGCCCCCTCTGGCCAGCCGGGGCGCCAGATGGGGTGGGGAGGATCTGGCCGGAATAACGTGATCCTTCCACGCGCTACGTCCGGCCGGAGAAGACCCACCCTGTCTGGTGAAAAGAAGTGGCCTGTTCACTCCTCCGAATAAGAAGGAGACCTGAGCTCATTGTGTGGTCCTCCCGGGGTTGGCAGAGGGAGAGCAATGCCCAGGACTGACTTACTGTAGGTAGGAGCACCGGATGAAGAAAATGGGGAAGAAATCGTGATATTTTTTTTTTTTTAATATCAATTTTTTTTTTATATATATCAAATGTGTTGTATTGTGTATTTTACTATAGTTTCTTGTTTGATGCAGCATTTCAGAGGACCACAGTTGCCCTGTTTGAGTGACTACTGAGCTCTCTGTTTTCACTGTTAGCCCATTAAGGTGTAAGGCCTTGTTTAAAAAAGAGTTTTAGAAAGTTTAGAAAGTTTTAGAAGATTTTTTTAGAAAACCTACAGCTGTCCCCAAAGGTCTTCTACCTGTCAGTCTCTGAACAAAATAGAAATAGTAAGTAATTAAGGACATTTTCATCTTTGAAGTTACAGCCATTGTTTAAACATTGATCCATATCACAACAAAATAAAAAAAGAAATTAAATTGCATTATTGAAACCTTGGGAGGTGGTGGTGAACAATTATCTTTGAAAATGAAATGTGGTCAGAAAAAGTGATTGAGTGATTGTTATTGATGATTACTTTGACTTGGTTGGTAAAACGTAATCAATGAAAATCGGTGAAAATCCACAGTCAGACTTACAGCCAAGTTTAATAGTGAAAGTAAACAGTAGTTGCACTCAGACAACATGAATCAGGTTTGAAAAGGCTCTAAATTTGAATGGATTGAACCTGAAAGGGATAAGAGGGGATAAGCTGGGGGTGGTGGTGGGGATTGGAGCTTTGAGATCTATATTCAATTTGTATTAAAGATGAGATCTATATTCAAAGATGATCCTAAAACATTTGGTTTACTGACTACCTAGAATATATGGATTGATCACAGTTGTTTTTTTTTTTTGTTTGTTTATTTCTTGACACATGGGCATAGGAAGATGACAATGCCAGGATTCATTGAGCTCAAATTGCAAGAGATTGGTTCAGGGAGCATGAGACATAATTTTCACACATGGATTGGTCACCACAGAGCCCAGAGATTTACCCTAAATGAGAACATTTTGGATATGATGGGAAAGAAGTGGTCTGACTCTCCAGCGGTCTGCTTTAGATCAGCAAATGTCTAATGTCAGATAATCTGATAGTATTTACATAATTTGTCTTCCCAAAAAAATGCATTTTGAACAATAATATTTTTTAACTAACTTTTTGAATTTGTACATCATTTTCAAACACCTTAAGACTCACTGTTTTGATAATTGTTTGTGCAAATTTGTGACGAATAAATCATGTTTATTGAGGGTCGGAAAATTAAGCCAATTTGATGGGCCAATTCTCTCTTTTCCACTGGCTCCATCTATTACTGAACCTGAACAACAGCGCATGATGGCTCCACGCAGCCATTTTATGTTTTTGTAAAGATAAATGTACCCTCAAGAGGGGTCGGACCTTCAAAATTTCAGTTCTTAGATTTAGTGAAGCATAACTCACTGGCAATCTTTAAGCATCTTCTTTGGGGGGTTGTCCGCCATAAATCTAAAGAATCTCCTCTCTGCTCTCGGTAAGACACAAAAGATGAGTGTTAAGCAAGGGCAAAAAAATGCTGGCACACAGCTCAGCCTGTACAAGCCTTCTGAATTTAGTTTAAAGAAAAACGATTTTTTTAAATGTGAACTGTATTTTTCCTTCTTTTAAGCTCTAAATTACCACTCAGGGAAAGAGTGCTATAACTATCAACCACGAACAGGGTGCATTATTATCCAAGCAAGAATTGTCTGCATCAAAGTAAAATGACTTATTTTTTCTTTTACCATGCCATGATTTCTTGTAAACTGATGCCAGGACAACAAATTATTTACTTTATAGACAACAACACAACCTCACTGTCAGTCCTGGAAACCGCATTTCCACTCAGGAAAATAAACTTTGGTACAGGACTTATGAATGTATTTGAACACCAGGGATTGTTTTACTAAAAAAGACAGTTAGGACCCTTAAAAAAAACCTTTTAAATTATTAATATGTTAATTGTTATTATTAACATTATTATCAATATCTCCAGACAGTTCCATCTACTCTCATTCACTCTCACTCATTTGTTTTCTTTCACTTTCACTTTCACTTTAATTATGTGAGCTTGCCATTTTCTAAAGCAAGCCCTGTCATTTAACACAAGTAATTGACCTTTGAGCTACATAGCAAACAGATCATGGTCATCAATCATAACCTTCTCCGTCAAAACAAACCAATTCCACTCTATTTATTATTTATCTATTGACCTGTTAGGCCATAAAATATGAGAAAATAAGGCCTTGGCTGAAAATACTGGAATTTTCTTTCATCTGTCTGCTTTTAAAGAGTTTAGAAATTATATATTTTAGGTAAATATAATCCACCTTGCACATAACATAACATGGGTAACAACAATTTAGAGAACTGCTAATAATTAAAACAGTCTTCTTTATAAATACCACGATGTGATGCTTGATTTATGGCATCCACAGTGTGTAGCAATAGGTACATATGGGACCAACATTGTTGTTGGTGCTTATATACTTTTTTCGTTATTCGTGATGCTTTGTAATTACACCAACAGTTGCATGATGGCCATGTGTCTTCTTTGCTGCAGCGCTCTAGCTTGCTATTCATGTAGCTCAGATATAGCAATCGAATAAACGAGGCATATCCTATTAAAGTTAGAATTTATACGTAGAATTTATAGAATTTATACGACAGTGGGAGTCTATCTATATATTGGGCTTGTAAAAAGCAAAGACAGAACTTAGCAGTAAATGCATATAAGTAAATTTAAAGATGACAAGTGGACCATTCATTTGTTGTGACTAACCAGACGCATATGTCAGGCGATGGTGAGGGTGCAGGGCCCTAACGCTATAGCGGACGTACACTACAAAAACTCATTTCTAAGAAGGTAAAATACAAAATAAAAAAAGCCTGTTTGCCAGGAAATTACTAGACTATTTAGCTTGCTTTTAAGAATTCTAGTCAAGACGTTTTTCTCACCAAACTGGCAAAGATAATTTTGCTTAAATAAGACACTTTTGACTAGATAGACTACATTGTCAGTTTGATGTTGGAGCTTAAATGCACCATGAAAGTCTGTTTATTTAAACAAGGAATAAGAGTATGTTCAATAATGAATTGTAATTTCATCAAATGTTAAGCCAGCAGTCAAAGTAGCAGTATTTTGATATTTTTATCTTAGAGGATCCCCCTAAAGTCACTCTTAAAACATTATCCAAGATTGCTGTTTGGTTTCTTCGTGGGTAACTCTCATTTCTTTTAGTATTCTTTGAGTCTTTTAATTGCTTCTACCATTATGTCCGATCTAACTCCGTAGGCTAGTTTCATTATTATTGATGTCTTGCATAGTGCCTTAAGCAATACGGGAGTCGTGACCAGGAAGGTCAAGTGTAACAAGCCATCTCTTAATATCAGCACAATTAATTAAATTTTTTTTCAGACCCAATAAATTTGTACCAATCATTGATCACATAAATCTCAAAATTGAAAATGAGGAGTTAATGAGAGTAAGTTCTACAAAGTTCCTGCGGGTCCAGGAACTTAGGAAATAAAGTATTTTGCAGTCTATTCTGTTGCAGTCTATTTAACACAAACAGAGAGCATTAAAGATAATTGTTGCCTCCATTTTGGGTTGTTTTTACAGCTCAAGGGCCAGATTTCAAGTATTCAAGGAATTTTTATTGTCATACCAGTACACACATTTACATATGAGATAGCATGATATTTGGGGTCCTTAGGTTCAGCCCAATATTAGATAGACCCTCCAGGAATCCGCGATTCCGTGATCGCGGAATTTTTCGCGGATTTCACAGCTGTCCGTGGATTTACAGACCTTCCGTGGATTTCAATGTCTGGTGCAGAAAAATCACTTTTACTGGGGTTAATATTGCATATGTCCGCGCTGAATATGCGAATTATGCGGGGCTCGCTTGATTTCACTGCATCATCGCCGACATTTTCGCATAAAGTTTGGAAAAAGGGGGGAGTGTTGTGAGTGACATATCGGGACGCCCGGTCGCGACGTGCGGGACCCGCCCGGGGACCTCCGCACCCCTCACAGAAACCGCCACCCCCCAAACAGCAGCTCTCACCCGCGGGGGTGAGAGGAAAAAGAGAGTCCCCCCGCTTGCGCGGTGGGCGCGGCTGCCGGTGGACTCAGGATCCGTGCTGACCGCGCACCACTGCGCCCGCGAGGGCCGGCGGAGGCGGACGCACGTTCCCATCCACTTGGGGGATAGTGGCGGCGGACGCGTGGGGGGGGTGACGGAGCTTTGTCTCGTCCCCCTCGTCGCGCCGGTGCGCCCGGCAATCACCCGAGCACCGAGCTGCGGGTGGAGAGGAGAGAGGCGGCCGGCCCCCGGGCCGGTCACGTCTCTCCTCTCCACCCGCGCTCTCCTTTTTTTTCTCTTACGACCTCAGATCAGACGACCCGCTGAATTTAAGAGGGAAGAGCTCAGCGCCGAATCCGCAACTTCCTGCATATTTCGCATATTTTGCAACTTTCCGCATATTCCGCAATTTACAGCATATTCCGCAATTTCACCGCATAAAAGCACATAAAAAACCCGCGCATTTAATCGCATAATCAATGATTTTAGCCTGCAAAATCAAGGATTTTAGCCCGCGGAATCAAGGATTTTTGCCCGCGTTTTTCTGGAGGGTCTAATTAGAGAAAAATTTTATTAGCATGTAGTAGCAGCAGTAGTAGTATTAGTATTAGTAGTAGTAGTAGTAGTAGTAGCAACTTAAATGAAAAATTAAACAAATCTAGAAATAGAGGCTATACTAAAATAGAATAAAAACCAACAATCAATCAAAGAAATGTCAAAGAGCCCAGTTTAGTAAAAAAAAAAAAAGAAAAAAAAAAGTGCAATTAATAGACCCTCCAGAAAAACGCGGGCAAAAATCCTTGATTCCGCGGACTAAAATCCTTGATTCCGCGGGCTAAAATCCTTGATTTTGCAGGCTAAAATCATTGATTATGCGATTAAATGTGCAGGTTTTTTATGTGCTTTTATGCGGTGAAATTGCGGAATATGCTGTAAGTTGCAAAATATGCGAAATATGCAGGAAGTTGCGGATTCGGCGCTGAGCTCTTCCCTCTTAAATTCAGCGGGTCGTCTGATCTGAGGTCGTAAGAGAAAAAAAAGGAGAGCGCGGGTGGAGAGGAGAGACGCGACCGGCCCGGGGGCCGGCCGCCTCTCTCCTCTCCACCCGCGGCTCGGTGCTCGGGTGATTGCCGGGGGCGCACCGGCGCGACGAGGGGGACGAGACAGAGCTCCGTCACCCCCCCCACGCGTCCGCCGCCACTATCCCCCAAGTGGATGGGAACGTGCATCCGCCTCCGCCGGCCCTCGCAGGCGCAGTGGTAGCGGTCAGCGCGGATCCTGAGTCCACCGGCAGCCGCGCCCACCGCGCAAGCGGGGGGACTCTCTTTTTCCTCTCACCCCCGCGGGTGAGAGCTGCTGTTTGGGGGGTGCGGAGGTCCCCGGGCGGGTCCCGCACGTCGCGACCGGGCATCCCGATATGTCACTCACAACACTACCCCCTTTTTCCAAACTTTATGCGAAAATATCGGCGATGATGCGGTGAAATCAAGCGAGCCCCGCATAATTCGCATATTCAGCGCGGACATATGCAATATTAACCCCAGTAAAAGTGATTTTTCTGCACCAGACATTGAAATCCACGGAAGGTCTGTAAATCCACGGACAGCCGTGAAATCCGCGAAAAATTCCGCGATCACGGAATCGCGGATTCCTGGAGGGTCTAAATTAAAGCTAAATTTACCACTGGTCTACATTGCACAATATTGATATTGCACCTGAGGTAGAGTGGGGTGAGAGGTGAGAGGATATGTTGGCTAGCGAGCACCATAGGAATTCAGCAGTTTAACAGCTTCTGAAAGAAGCTGTTTCTCAGCCTGGTTGTGCTACTGTGGATTCTCCTCAGCCATCTGCCTGAGTGGGGGGGGTTGAAGAGAGGATGTGCACTGCGGGTGGAGTCCTTGATTATGCAGAGAGCCCTCTTTCTGCATCTTCTGGGGAAATGTCTTTGGTGGTGGGGAGGCTGCCCCCCACAATCTTCTGAGCAGCCTTCACCCCCCCCTTCCTCTCTGCAGCCGAGCAGCTGCTGTGCCACACCGTGATGCTGATAGTGAGGACGCTTTCCACCGCACATCGGTAGAAACTCCTCAGTACAGAGCTCCCTAGTCCAGCACGCCGCAGCTTCCTCAGGTAGTAGAGTTGCTGGTGTGCCGAGATTTGTGGGTACCACATTTCTTGCTGTTGTAAAGTGAACCAGATAAATGTACCAGGATTTCATTGTTCTTAAACCTTTCACCTTTGGCAGCAATAATTGGCTGGTTGTTAAACTACATACCGTAAAAGTACAAATATGGCTGAGTCCCAATTTGCCACCGGTCCCAATTATCTGCGGGGTGTAGAACATTTTTTTTTTATATTTATCGCCCATGGCAATTAAAGGCTGAGTCAAAAATTGTTTTCTTGTGGCCAAAAAAAATATTCTACCGTATGCAAATATAGCCTACCTAAATAAAAACAAATAATGCTGCTGCTGAGAGTCGTGTGTGTGTGTGTGTGTGTGTGTGTGCGTGTGCGTGCGTGCGTGTGTGTGTGTCATAAGAGCAGCCTTCTCCATTCGCGCCCCACCCCGTCAAGGAAGTATGTGAGAGTGAGACATATCTTCATGTGTAGACAATCTTGGTAATCTGCGTGAGGAGCGCCGGGGTTTTGACGCTGCGCAATACGTCTCTTAATGCTCTGTCGAGTTGCTTTTTAAAACCAAGTTAACTGAAGACAAAGGTCTCGTTGTGCTTATTAAAACATACTTGAGGTCCACTATGTCACAGGAGCGTCTCTCTGGACTTGCCATCATCAGCATCAATCATACAGTTGCACAACAGATTTCATATGATGATGTAATTAATGATTTTGCTGCAAAGAAGGAGCAAAATCAAGTTCTAGATTGCAGTTTACCACATTACACCTGTTGTGAAAAGGTGAAAGAGCCAGGTTAAAAAATCTGCTACACTCTGAGCACTCAATTCAGATTATGTGAATAAGCCTAATTGTATTTTTTTTAATTTATTTATTCATTTTATTTTATTCATTAGTTATACATTTGAATGTGTGAAGGATTAGTGTAATTTACACAGGGGCTGTGCATTTTTTTTTCTTCGCTGCACGAGGGGCGTGGGGCCGGGGGACGGGGGATGGACAGTTCGCCCAGGGCGCAAAAGTAGCCAGGACCGCCTCTGGAGACACCAGTTTGAGTCGCAGAAGATTATACGAGTAATGAGAAGAGTTGTATCAGGCCATAGCTGACAATGCAAAGCCGTTCGCAGTTAGCGCTGGCTAGATCGATTCCTGAAGAGAAATGGCTTGTGTTTGAAGACACACAATAAGATTTGGGTTGACACACAATTAATAAAGCCAGATCCCTAATAAACGCTTGTTGATTTGAGCGATTTAAGCAAATAATTGGGCGAGCCTTTATTTGGTGTTTTACAGTAACATATCAGAAGTATATTCAGATGCTGAGAATAGTACCAAGAAAATAGATCTTAAAATGTGCAGATTTTTGCACATGGAAGAAACCAGTTTATTTCAGTGATGTGACACCAAGGACAGTACCACTTTGAATGGACTTGCAAAGTAATTTATCTGATGAGCATGAGCATAGTCTAATCCACAAAAAAATTGTTAAAATCAATAATTACGGTAAATAGTTAGACTCAGGAGTCAGAACTAGAGCCATGCGCGGGACTGTTTTTTTTCATCCCGCTCCCACGCGCTCCCGCTGCATTTCTGACCATTACCGCCCGCACCCGCAATGTGTGTGTTCCACTCCCGCCCGCTCCCGCAGTGTTTACATCCACTCCCGCCCGCTCCCGCAAAACTCGCCTTTTGCGCACACATCAATTATGTGATTGTGGTTACAGCAACGAGAGTAGGTTGTGAGTGGCTCAAATAACACTAATAAATAACATAAAATAAACAATGTTAATGAATGAAACGAATGACTGTAATTTAACAAATGAATCGCTTAGCCATTACATTGCTGTGGAGGAAGAGAATGCTGCTGACCGACTGCGGTCCCAATCCCGTACGTCTCTCTTCCAACATGCGCCCACAGACACTAAATGCAGTTTCTCCAAATATCTGACTGGCCTTGCTTTGTCTTTGGTTTGTAAAGACCTTGTTTGAGGTTCTTTTCCATGTCATTGATTTCCATCTGGTCGCTAGACTACATCCCAATCCCGCAGTCGTTTTTTTTTGTCCGCCCGCTCCCGCCCGCAGCAAAATTCAAACCGCCCAATCCCGCAAGATTTTCATTGGGTCCCGCGGGCCCAGTCCGATGCGGGCCTTCCCCCTCCCCCCAACCGGGGGGAGAAAGGAGATGGATCTTTTTGGCCCGGGGCCAAAGATCCAGCTGCTCACGATGAAAGTTGGGGAGAAGAGAGAGAAAAAGGGAGCAGCGGCGGCGTTTTGATCCTACGCGCGCTGCGGTGACGTCATCACTGCCTCGTTTGCGATTGGATGCTCGCCGCTTCTAGACGCCGCCCCCCCACGCAAGGCATGCTGGGGGTTGTAGTTCATGGCAAGGTGGCCATTTTAGGAGGCAAATTACAGCCGATTTTCGGCTGAGCAGTTTCAAAGTTGAATATACACATTCACCAAATGTTCATACTTTTATAAGTTCAGAGTTCACATGAGCATATGGGCGTGGCCCAACACCTGCGTTCACACTCGGCGTCATAGGCAGCCGGCTGCCATTCATTGTCTATGAAAACGTGCGTCGAGAAGCGGCGGGAGCGGCGAGAGCGGCCGGAGCAGCGCGTCAATTTGAAGTTGAATCTGAACTTTATGCAAATGAGCAGCGGCGACGCCGAGGCAGCGTCCAATCACAGACCGGGATTCCCAAAGTGAGAAGCCTCAATGCAGATTGTACTTTCATGTACACAAACGTACACTCATTCACATGCGTACAGGAGCAGAGCAGGAATTAATATATTTCATCCAGCAAACTGACATTTTGTTGATTTGACTGCCGTTTTTACCTGAACTGCTCACGTGAAACACGTATCTGATGGCTGAGGAGCTTGATGGTCCAAACAATTTTATTTGCTACATTGATCCAACGCAAAATAATTAAAAACGTGCTTATTAATCACAAAACACAGGTTAAACATCATGACCAAATCCGTTCCGACCCGGTATGTAGTGATCAGCACAGACAGATTGCAGCTTCGCCTGAATTATGGTTCTGCATTAAATCGACGGCGTAGCCGACGGCATAGGGTCGCGGTACGGTGTGCGTCGCCGCGAACCTTACGCCATCGGCTCTGCGTTGGTGTGCAGCGGAATCAGCCTAGGCGGATTTATGGTTCACCGGGACCATCTTAACCAAATTGACTCGACCCACAAGGGATAGTGGAAGACCAGACCACCTGGCAAAATCCTGACTAGAGGAGAGAAGTTTCTAGGGAAAAGTTTACTCCATGAATTAGTATTAGTATTAGTATTAGTATGCACTCCCAAATATTTAAATCCATCTACAGCATATTTGAAAGGGAATAGGGACGGAGGTATCTTTATTGCCGCCGGATTTATGATATAAATCCCGGACAGAACCCAAATTTTTTCAAAACAAAAAAAAGGTAGCTCCACTCCACCCTATCGAAGGCCTTCTCCGCATCCAGTGAGATAACCACTTCCGGAACGCCTGAACCAGGAGCACCAATGATGTTTAAGAGCCTCCTCATGTTATGAAATGAGTGCCTAGCAAGCATGAAACCAGTTTGATCGATTGATATTATACTGGACAGGACCCGTTGTAGGCGTTGGGCTAAGATCTTTGACAGGATCTTTAAGTCAACATGCAAGAGGGAAATGGGCCTATAGCTACTACATAAAAGAGGGTTCTTATCACTCTTAAGCAGAAGAGAAATAGTGGCTTCCAGCAGAGTGGGATGCAGTCGGCCCTCAGCAAAGGACTCATTGTACATCCTCTGGAGGGTGGGTGCAATAGCAGCAGAGAATAAACTCAACAGTGAACCCATCAGGGCCAGCAGTTTTACCATTCTGAAGTGAAGTAATTGCTTCCTGAACCTCCCTAAATGGAGATCGGGCTCCCCAGCTCGCTACCCAAATCCTCATTTATTTTAGGGAAAACAATATTGTCCGTCCCAAACACTCGGAGGACATTGGGAAGAATAGAGGTTAGAGTAGCACTCTCATTTTTTAATTTGATATCGAAGACAGGTCACAGACTCAGCAGCACATAGGTTCTATATTTTTTTAGTGTTGTTGTCTTCTTTGTTTAGATCACACAATCAAATACGTCACAGCAGCTTCGCTCCAACCCTCCTACTTTTGCTCCAGGTGCTGAATTGTTATAGAAAAGAAACTAAGCTGAGTTGAGTGGAGCCGAGCTGAGATGAGTAGAGCTGAGTGGCTACTAGTGAAAAAGTTCCATTAAGTGCCTGCTTATTCAGACTCGTACAAATCCGAAAACTTACCAGGCTTCATTGACATATGGCCAAGTGAAGAGTTGACTGATACCTATCGATTGATGTCTCTTAGACCTTTGGACTATTACACCATAGGAAATGCAAAGGTAAATATGTTGCCAAATGCAAAAACTTGAAGATCCGATGTGAGCATAAAAAATGAACCTGTGTGTCTACCCCTTCACCAGGAAGAGGACACATATTTTAAGAGTTAGAAAACAACAGTACACTGAATGACTGGCTGCTTTAGGTCTCTGCCGCTTTGCACCTGCAAGTTAAGTTAGTACCATCCACAGAACCAGAACTTTGGAATCTCCAATCTTAGTGAGTCTGACCTCTTTTCTGCCCCACAATTAATCATCATTAAATTTAAATTTAAATTCAATTTAAATTTCTTCTCAAACTTTTGATTTCACCACAATTTAAAACGTCACCACTAATTTTAAATCACTTTCACTTTGTCCAACTCTGTTTTGGTCATGCGGTTTTGTTTAGTATATAATGAGTAATGTTAAATCATCAGACCAATATGATTTATAATGAAGTTACACCCCCACCCCTTTGTCCTCGCACGCATGCTCGCACACTCGCATACACACACTCATTCCAAGTGTGTTAATACTTTAGTAGCTCTTGTGCCTGTCCTGGCTACACTATACGTGACTGTTCCATTAAACAATAAAGAGGCACAAGAAATGTGGTGATTAATTTATGTCTAAGCATTACTGAAACACACTTTAAAATTAGCTTTCTAAATGTATTCCAGTTCAGCTGAATGTACAGTTTAAATAAATGTTCATTTGAAGCCAGCAGCGTTTCACGAAGATGACACTGGGGAAGTATTTTATTCATTCAGTCCTAATCATATAAACTCTGAGGACGCCTGAACATAAGCAAGGATTAATTACAAGATGAAGGAGGATCCATAGTTATTCCCATTTTTTTTTCAATTTAAACGGATTATCATCGTCTTCCTTAGTACCATGAAATTGCCTTAGTTGTCCTGAGTCTGATCCATAGCATTTGCCCTCAGACACTTGTACCCTTCATTGAGCAATAGAGGAGACAGATTAAAGCAGGGCAAATATACTACAAAAGATGGTCCCACATCTGTATCCATTTCATTCACGCCTTCTCTCTTTTTAATGTTGCACCACCTCCTACAGTACCTCCTCTTTTAAATCAATGCTTCTTTCTCTTTCCTCTTTGTTTGAAACTGCTCTCAAATTCTCCATCCATCCATCCATCCATCCATCCATCCATCCATCCATCCATCCATCCATCCATCCATCCATCCATCCATCCATCCATTTTCTGCTGCTTATCCGGAACCGGGTCGCGGGGGCAGCAGTCTCGGCAGAGATGCCCAGACTTCCTTCTCTCAAATTCTCAAAAGACTAAAAGTTGTACAACTGCAATACTTGCCTTATTGTATGCCCATGTTTACCTTTTCAAATCAGAACATGCCTATCTTTTGCATTAGCTGAAACACAAAAAATGGTACTGGACAAGTGAAACATATAAAACAACTGTAGTCCACTTCCACACTTGCATGGTATGGAAGTATTTTGAACAATATCCGTTCTCGTCTTAGGACCACTTTAATGTAATGTTTTGATCCACTTCATGTGCTTTTTTTTTTTTTTTTTTTACCTTGTCTGCACACATATTAATGATGATACCATGTCAGTAAAAACCTAAGGCATATATATGTGCATTATTACTATATTTAATATATATATATATATACATATAAACACATACAAACACATACAATACTAATTTTGTGTGGGGGGGGTGACATCCACTGCCAATCCAGGAAGCAAGAACACACGGAGGCACACGTCAAGTACTGGAAATCTGCCGATCACAGTCTAAGCTAAGCTACCGCGATTAACTAACCTGCATTAACTAGCATGCATGTGAACAAGCCAGTGTGTATGTCTATGTATATGATTGTGTGTGTGTGTGTGTGTGTGTGTGTGTGTGTGTGTGTGTGTGTGTGTGTGTGTGTGTGTGTGTATGTGTGTGTGTGTGTGTGTGTGTGTGTGTGTGTGTGAGCGTGTGTGTGTGTGTGTGTGAGCGTGTATATGTATGTGTGGCTAAGTGTGTGTATGTGTTCATATATGTGGCTATGTGTGTGTATGTGTGCATGTATGAATATATCCACTTCATATGCTGACTACTTAATATTACACACGTGACTGCAAGTTGGCACCATGTCGTATTAAAACAATCAGTAAGAGCTGAGAGTAAAATATTACCATCTTACAATACTGTACCTTTTATTGAAACATTGACACACTTTGGTTATGCAGTTTCAGGTTCTTGTGAGACTGGATGCTAGCTGGTCGTCTTACTACATCTTTATTTGCCCGTCATCCTCCCAGATCTCTTTATCAATCCTACAAATCAGTTATTCCATTTAATTTTCCCTCTCTCTCTTTCCCTTGGCTGTGTTGGTTTCTTTCCCATCATCCATCCTTTAACATTCATCCAGTCTTTCATATTAATCTGGTTAATGGTCCCAGCCTTTGTGCGACTGAGCAGCACAAATATCTCATACTGAAAATGTCTCCATAACAGCTTGCAAAGAAAAGCACACACTTATCTGCATCTTTGCGCCAACACATCTGTACACAACCACATGCATGCTGCAAACTGCGAGAAGCTTTGGAGAATTCTACTCTGCAAGAAAAACACATTCAAATGCATATTAAAAAATGTGTAATGTCTCTCTTTTCTGAGAAGTTTTTCCTGATGACACAGCCAGCATATCATGGAATAGGAGCATTTGATTAATTCCTGCAGTGATTTGATTGGCTGACTTTTTCATTAGTAGCTGGGTGGAAGCAAATTGTGGGGTGGAAGGCATACAAGAAATGACTAGTGTGGTAGTTTGGTCTTTTTCCTTAATGACCTCAGTAATCTGAGCATCTGAAGAGACACAAGGGCGATCAAAGAGAATGAGAAATAAAATCCATAACTGATACAACCCTAGCAGCAAGTGGAAAATCTCTTCATTTTTCTCTTCTTAACTCAAAGGCTACAAAGGCTCCTTTTGCTTTATTCAGTTTACAGGTACATTTCTACCTCTGTAGCTCTATGTTTCTGATCTGCAGTTACTGGCCCAACAAGCCTGCACAAGCTTTAATGTTTGACGATTTTATTTTTATTTTTTCACAAGACATACTACCTGCTCTGAATTTTCAATCACTTTGTTTGTTAGGTTGCTAGACTTTAGTTCCCATAGACTTTGTAAAGACTTCAAAAGGCATTACAAATGGTTGCTTGGTCTGAGCACCTCGGTGTCACTCTTTAACGCACAGATTGTTTTTGTTTTTTTAAGTCCCAATTTTCTAACCAACTTCTAATGCAATAAAAGTCTCCTAATATTAAGAGTAGATAGCATTATATAATTTAAATGAGGACTAATAATGTTGTCACTAGGAAGTAAATCTGTGTTTAACACTGGAACACAATGTGACAGAGGCGCAGGCTTTTTAGCCAGGGGGGCATTTGGCAGTCCTTTGAATGCCTTGTTTAAAATTAGATTACCTTATATACCTTGACTCTGGATATTGGTAATATGGTTGCATGCTGTATAAAGCTACATCTATTTTATATGCAATACATGATTGTTCATAGCAGTATAGTTTATGCTGTGTTAAAATTATACTTGTAGAGTTTCTCTTCTCCTTGTGTCATGTCTTCATTCAACCTGACCTGCAGACAGACAACATGGCTACCGCTAAGCTAGCAAGCTTCTAGTTGGTTAAATTATGAACAGAACCAGTGACAAAGGGCAGCCCTGCCGAAGTCCAACATGCACTGGGAACAAGTTTGACTTACTGCAGCCCTGCAGCCCGAATAGCCCTTAACAGAGGGCCCTGGATCCCATACTCGCTGAGCAACCCCCACAGAATGGCATCAGGGACACGGCCTTCTCCAGATCCACAAAGCACCTGAACCCTCAAGCACCCTGTGGAGGGTATAGAGCTGGTCCAGGGTTCCCCGACTGGGATGAAAATCGCATCGTTCCTCTTGAATCCGAGGTTGGACTATTGGCCTATTCTCCTCTCCAGTACCCTGGCGTAGGCTGAAAAGTGTGATCCCTATAGTTTGAACACATTCTCCGGTCCCCCTTTTTAAAAAGAGCGACCACCACCCCAGTTTGCCACTCCAGCAGCACTGTCCCCTTCTTCCATGCAATGTCACAGAGGCGTGTCAACCAAAACAGCCCTACGTCATCCAGAAACTTGAGGTACTCAGGGCAGATCTCATCCACACCCGGTGCCCTGCCACTGAGGAGCTTACGATCTACCTTAGTGACCTCGGCTTGGGTGATGGACGAGTACATCCCAGAGTCCACAGTCTCTGCTTCTTCAATGGAAGGCATGTCAGTCGGATTGAGGAGATCCTTGAAGTATTCTTTCCACCGTCCAAAGATGTCCCCAGTCGAGTTCAACAGTTCCCCACCTGCACCGTAAACGAGTACTGCTTCCCCTTTCTGAGGCGCCGAACGGTTCGCCAGAATTTCTTTGGGGCTGACTGAAAGTTGTCCTCCATGGCCTCACCAAACTCCTCCCAGACCCGAGTTTTTGCCTCCAGGACTGCCCGAGCTGCGGCTTGCTTGGTCTGCCTATACCTATCTACTGCGTCAGGAGTCTCACAGGCCAACATGGCCTGATAAGACTCTCTGATAAGATTCTTCAGCCTGACAGCATCCTTTACTTCCAGTGTCCACCACCGGTTTCGCGGGTTGCCGCCTCAACAGGCACCAGAGACCTTGCGTCCACTACTTCGAGCTGCCGCATTGACAATTGTGGCAGAGATTATGGTCCACTCTGACTCAATGTCCCCAGCCTCCCTCGGAATTTGTGAGAAGTTCTCTTGGAGATGATAGTTGAAGACTTCCCTGACAGAGGACTCAGCTAAATGTTCCCAACAGACCCTCACAATACATTTAGGTATGCCTGGTCCAACTTCCTCCTCTGCCATCGTATCCAATTCACCACCAGGTGGTGATCAGTTGACAGCTCAGGCCCTCTCTTTACCCGAGTGTCCAAGACATAAGGCCGAAGATTAGATGAAATGACAACAAAGTCAATCATTGACCTCCGGCCTAGGGTGTCCTGGTGCCACATGCACTGATGGACACCCTTATGCTTATACATGGTGTTCTCTCGGGTTAAGATCGGAGAGGCCATTCCTCCCAATCACACCTCTCCAGGTATCACTGTTCTTACCCACATGAGCGTTGAAGTCCCCCAGTAGAACAATAGAGTCCCCTGTTGGAGCACTGTCAAATGTTAAATTCTGTCTCTTTCATTACTCAATGACGTGTGGTGCATCATTCAAAACTGTCCGTGTTACCACACTTGTGGAGCAGCTCTCCTGCAACATAGAACAATATTTTCCTAGGGAACATATATTGTGGCAGGATGAGGCTCGACTCCAGAAGTTGATAAAACAGGACTTTATTCCAAGACAGCGGAATCCAACTGACAACTCAACTGACAGTTGACAACTAACAGAAACAAACACGCGTTGCTAAGTAACCATTAAAAACACTTGTGACCACGCCCCCTTCCCTCTAGTCCTGATGGGTGCGAGGTCCATAATTGTGTCCGCCACACAGCCCCCCCCCCCAGAACACCCAGAAGGTTGTCCTGGAAGGGCCCATCAGTCCCTCACTGGTGGCTTAATCAGCCGACCATAACGGCTGCGCCGTCCTTCCTGTACCACAACAGGAGCATCACTGTGAGCAGGACGCTGCGGGAAAAAAACCACAGTCTTAGGTGGTAAATTAGAAAGTCCTGCCTTGGAAGCAACGGCAGGAGGTTTCAGAGGAGGGCGTCCATGACGGGGGACCTGGGCCGGGACCACAGCTTCATCCGCTACAGTGTGTGCGGGTTTAAGCCTATCTAGTGCAATGTGCTCTTTGCGGCCACCTAGGTCTAGCAAAAAGACCTTAGGGCCCCTCTCGAGGACTCTAAAGGGACCATTGTATGGAGGCTGTAGAGGAGAACGATGAGCATCATGCCGCACAAAGACAAACCGAGCCGACTTGAGCTCTGATGGGATGAATGTTCGCGGAAAACAGTGGTGAATGGGCCCCGGGGTCAAAAAACTATTTGATGCGAAGGGACCGCTTGCTGGGTGAATTTGCGGAGCCGAACTTTCAGGCAAAAATTCTCCCGGCACACGAAGTGGCTGACCAAACATGAGCTCTGCGGGCGACGCATTAAAATCTTCTTTCGGGGCCATGCACAAACCGAGCATGACCCACGATAAGCGGTCAACCCAGTTACCATCAGACAGCGCAGCACGCAGTGCTGCTTTGAGGGACCTGTGAAAACGTTCACAAAGGCCATTAGCTTGTGGGTGGTATGCAGTAGTACGGTGTACCTGCACTACCAAAGCTTCTGCCAACGATGACCAAAGTTCTGAAATAAACTGGGGGCCTCTGTCAGACGTGATGTCAGACAGGACACCGAAACGTGAGACCCAGGCACCCAGGAAAGCACGCGCCACATCTTTTGACCCTGTAGAGGACAGGGGCACTGCCTCGGGCCACCTGGTGGTACGGTCCACCATGGTGAGGAGGTGCGTATAACCCTGCGATGGGGGAAGAGGGCCCACCAGGTCGATGTGGACATGGTCAAACCGCCTGGCTGGAATCGGGAACGGTTCCAGGGGCGCCTTTGTGTGCTGGTGGACTTTAGCCCGCTGGCATGCTACACATGCAGCTGCCCACTCTTTAACCTCCCTGCGGAGGCCGGGCCAGACGAACTTGGCCCCAACCAGTTTCATTGACGCCCGGATGCCAGGGTGTGAGAGGGAGTGTACTGAATCAAAAACCCGCCGGCGCCAGGAACCAACCAGTGGAGATGTCGCACAGAAGGGCTGGACCTCCGACCTCCACCGCCAAGTTCTCCAGTCTGAGACCGGTACCCGCAGACTTAAGAGTCGTGATGTCCTGGGCATCGGCCTGGTCAGCAGCCATAGCAGAAAAATCCACTCCCAGGTTTACAGGGCACACAAGCGCGCGTGACAGGCAATCGGCCACCAGGTTTGTTTTACCCGCGACATGCCGAATGTCCGTGGTAAACTCTGAGATGGACGCTAGATGGCGCTGCTGGCGAGCGGACCATGGCTCTTAGACATAGCAAATATCAACGGCTTATGATCTACATATGCTGTGAATGAATGGCCTTCTAAGAAAAAATGAAAATGACGGGTGGCGAGGTACAGTGCCAACAACTCACGGTCAAAGACACCATACTTTCGCTCACTGTCACGTAGTTTGCGGCTGAAAAATGCAAGAGGTTGCCAAACTCCTGCCACCCGTTGCTCTACGACTCCCCCTACTGCTATGTCCGAAGCGTCGGTTGTCAAAGAAATAGGCGCCGAAGGTGATGGGTGAGCTTAAAGTACTGCATTGGCCAGGGCAGACTTTTACCCTCAAAGGCACTGATGCGGTCAGGGGTCCAGTCGACTGGGTCACAGCCTTTCTTTTTTTGCAAGGCTCCATAAAGCGGCTGCAGGAGGTGGGCGGCGCAAGGGAGGAAACGGTTATAAAAATTAATCATACCCAAAAACTCCTGCAGCGCCTTATCCGAGGCCGGGTGGGGAAACTCTGCCACCGCTTGTACCTTAGACGGCAGTGGAACTGCACCCTGAGCTGAAATCCGGTGCACTAAAAAATCAATAACCGGCAGGCCGAACTGGCATTTAGCCAGGTTGACAATAAGGCCGTGTTCATCTAACCTCTGGAAGACTAGTTTGAGGTGTGCCAAATGATCTTCTGTTGAGGAACTGGCCACCAAAAAAACGGGGTAATTACAGCGGTCTTAGGCACATCCTCTGCTCTCATGGGAACCTGGTGGTAACCACGTACTGAATCCACCTTTGAAAAGATGGTTGTCCCTGCTAAATGCGCGGAAAAATCCTGGATGTGTGGGACTGGATAGCGGTCGTGCACCGTGACGTTGTTAAGACGGCGAAAATCCCCACACGGGCGCCACGAACCGTCTGCCTTCGGCACCATGTGAAGCAGTGAGGCCCAGGGGCTCTTGGAGCGTCTAACTATGCCTAAACGCTCCTTAGAGGCAAACTCCTCTTTAGCAATGGCCAGCTTCTGTGTGTCTAAACGACGAGCACGCGCAAAAATGTTTCCCTGCTTCCTCAGCCAAACCGCGGTAGTCGGCCGTTGCGAGGCAGCTGGAGTTCGCCAGCACTGCGCGGACGGGCGGCGGCAGTTGGCGCAGGAAAAGATGCGGAAACAGGAATCCGCCATCGTCCGGGCCCAGCAGTAAAAACATCTGGTCCATCAGATCCACCGCCGACCTGTCACCCAAGCCCGGCGGGGAGAGGAGTCAGGAATCAGGGTCTGGGGTTTACACCACCAGCCTTGCTCTAAACTTGATGGGAAACCGTAGTCCGATCCGCTTCGGCAGTGAGCAATCACGTCACAGACACAGCAGCCGTCGGTCCGTATGAGACCGTCGGCGCATTACACAGTAATATACAAAGCAAACAACAGTAAACAAAGATCAACGCTAACCGCCTTAAACTAACTCTGCCCAGACACAAAGCCTTACGTCTCCTGGTTGTCTCCTGGTTCTGGGTTGTCGGCGGCGCCTTGAGGGTTCCGGAGTTCTCGGTTCAGTTCCGGCCCATCGTGTGCTGATTAACGCTCCTGCTGGTGGTCCAGTCTGAGTGGCCCCAGTTCCCTCTCTCCTTCCTGACTCTGAAACAAAAGGAGATAATTGTGCAGCGCCGCTGTCGGCCGGGCTTTTCCCCCCTTGGCCGTCGGAGCCTGGTCACGTCGTTTCAGTGCGCGCGGGTCCCTGTTCACTTTGTCGGAACGGCTAATAATGTAATGTAATGGCTAATGTTACGCTCTGCAGGTGGTCCTGGTCCTGGTCCTGGTCCTGGTCCCTTTCCCCCCAGCTCTGGAGCAATGAAATAAGACCTGAAGCAAAACCGGAAGGGCCGAAAGGAAAAGAGAAAGATTTCGGGGAGCCACTGTCTTTTATCCACCGGGGATGCGCTGACGTCATCAGCGCCCACGGACAGTTGACATGTCCTTACTGTAAAGCGCCGCCTCGGGCACGCCTTTTCTTCACACCTCCTAGACTACAAACCCACTGGGCTTTGAAGTCTTTTCCTTTATTCCCAAAACCAAGCGGCCAGTGAATGAAACTTGAAGCTGGTCTCAGACTGAGGCTCCAGAATTGGGCTTTAAAGTCGAATTTCACATAATCACATAAGTTCCTAATCACATAGGACTGTGGCCCAACAACTGGTGCGATTCCTCTGTGCTGTAGGTTCTGCAGCTCATCTTTGAGCGGCTTCATCATGGCGACAGGAACGCGTCTCTTTGGCAGCTGCACCGGCTTCACTGCCAATTTCCATTTTGTATTCTCCCTGAAGACAGCCGTCTCCCGTGAACACATCAGCATATTCTGCTTTTATTTGTCCCATTGTCCACTGTCCATTTGTGGGCCTCTCTGATGTGACAATGATGTCAAAATGTTTTCATAACGTACTTTAATCAGTTGTATGGCCTCACTGGCTCTCTTACCAATTATTGGCATTGTACAGTCCTTATCTACCACCTGGAACTCTAACTGGTACAGTTTTTGGTTTAGAAGAAAATAGCGAAATAGAAAGCCTTTATTGTCATTATAATGATATGATGAGATTAGGTAGCAGCTCCATAAAAGTGCACAAATGTAAAGACTATGTAAAAAACAAAATAAGAAACAGGAAATATAAATATATATACACTATGAAAATGAAAGAATGAGAGAATATTGCACATGAATGAGTGAATAATATTGCACAGTATGAGGTAGCTTATGAGTTCAGAAAGTTCACAGCTTTGGGAAAGAAAATGTCCCTGAGTCTGTTTGTTCTGGACCTTATGGACCTGAAGCGCCTGCCAGAGGGCAACAGGTCGAAGAAATGGAAATCAGGGTGGGTGTTGTCCTTTAAAATGTTCCTTGCCCTGCTGAGGCAGCGGGAGCTGTAGATATCAGACAGGGAGGGCAGAGAGGGCAGAGGGCAGCCGATGATCTTCTGTGCTGTGTTTGCCACCGTCTGCAGCCTCTTCCTGTCTGCTTCCTTGCAGCTGGAGTGCCACACTGTCACAGCATAGGTCAGCAGGCTCTCGATGGTGGAACAGTAGAAGGTCACCAGCAGCTGTGTGTTCAGGCGCTCCTTCCTGAGCACCTTCAGGAAGTGTAGCCACTGCTGAGCCTTCTTGACCAGTGCTGTGGTGTTGACAGACCAGGGGCCTCATTTATCAACCGTTCGTACGCACAGATCTGTGCGTAAAGCGTGCGTACGAGCATTCTCAGGCAAAGTATGGAATTTATCAACATGTACCTGTGCACAGAAACACGTGTAAATACAAGCACAACTCCGACCATGCGTACACACAAAACCTAGTGGTAGAACAGTGAAACTACAAATAGAACCCATTAAAAGAGTCACAGTGTTCAGCGATCTCAAACTTCACATGTGAAGTTTGAGATCGCTGAACACTGTGACTGAAAGGGGAACATGTGCACATGTTCCCCATTTCCTCCAATTAATAAAAATTCTCCATTAGTAATTCAGACATTTTGAATAATTGGTGTGACAAGCTATAAAAGACAGCTTTGGCAGGACCTGAAAAGAAAATACAAGTACCATGGCTTATCTTGCACTGGAGGAGGATTTATGGCACTTTCGCACTAGGACTTACTCGGCCCGACTCGGCTCGTCACGCCTTTACCCGCCTCTACCCGTTTGTTTTTCCACAGCCAGGTGAGAAGTGGGCAGGTTGGGGTGAAGCTGCTGTGACGTACTCGATTGCGCAACCGCTTTGTTCATGTCGGCGCTGATGAGAAATCAGCTGGAGCCGCGAGCGGCTGAGAAAAAAACAGCCCGTCTACATCCCTTTTTTAATTCTCTCGTCAGCAGAGGCGATTCTAGGGTCTGTTGGGGCCCTAGGCAAAAATTTCTAGGGGGCCCCTCAAACCAGCGCTCATCACCGTTATGTTATAATAAACTGACACCAACGAAAACTTAATGAAATTTATATTTATTTACACACTGCTAATTTACACACACGACACTGTGTGTAGTTTTTTTTTGTTTTTTTTTTACACTGCGTACAGGTGGGTGGCTGTGATCATGGGAATGACAACGTGGGGCCCCTTAAGGGAGGTTTCTTACTGGCTACTGAGATGTCATTGATAATTGCCTTATGTTTGTTTAAGGAGGAGGATGTGGTCATTGCGGTTACCACATTTTGAGATCTGTACAGTAAAAACAGCCTTCAATACTTTTTTAGTCCTCAAAACCCCTGATAGGAAACACTTTTGTAATAAAAGTAATTATTTATTTATTTTGGGCCTCATGGGCCCCCCAACACCTCGGGGCCCCAAGCAGTTGCCTGCCTTGCCTGTTCACAAGCTGCGCCCCTGCTCGTCAGTCACCAGGTTTATGAACATCTGCACCTCAGAGTTGGATCACCAAACAGACGTTTTGCGCTTTATAATAAAATCGCTGCGAGCCGCGGGTCACTCTCGCTCTCGCTCTCGCTCTCGCTCTGACTCCCGCTTCCTGATTCAAACGTCTGACGGCCCCGTCCCCCGACCAATCAGAGGCACGGAGGGTGGTGACGACGGAAATAGAAAAAATCGGCTTGGAGCGGCTCTACCCGTCTCAGCCCTAGTGCAAAAGGGCAAAACGGGTAGAATCGAGCTGAAGTGGTACTAGTGCAAAAGGGGCATTAGAGACCGTGCGCTCCGAGGGAGCGAGTTTTCAAAGAGCGCGCTGATCTGTTGATCTGTGAGAGCACGGAGCGTCTGCTCAGCAGGTAGCGTTTCCCCAAAAACATTCTGATGGATCTATGCCGTAATTTACAACCTATAATGGAGCGAGAGACAAAACGCAAGCCATCCCAGTCACATCCAGCTCCTGTCCACCCTGGGATTTTTTGCCACCGGAACATTTTGACATATGTGGCATTTCGCAGCCGACACTAAGCAAAATCATGCCGGCAGTGTTGGATGCAATAATTTCTCTGGCCCTAATTTACACCCAGTTTCCATACACACATCCCCAACAAGCCCAAATTAAACGAGGATTTCATGCCATCGCCGGATTCCCAAACATAATTGGAGCTATAGATTGCACCCAAATTGCAATAAAAGCACCATCAAACAATGAATTCAGTTACGTGAACATTAAAGGTTTTCATTCAATTAATGCACAAATAATCTGCGATGCAACTATGTCTCTGTCAAACGTCGTTGCCCGGTGGCCTGGAGGAATGCAACACTCATTTATTCTCCAGAACAGCTCAGTTGGTGTGAAACCTCCAAGCAGGAGCTTTTGACTCCAACCGAATCTTAATTGATATGGATAATCTTCCAAGAAATATATCAAACATGGTCAACATAATTATTTTACTAGGTAGCCTAAATATCACATACATAAATGCAAATGGAATAACAGCAAACCCTCCATTGTACATCTGAAAAATGAATGTAAACTGTACTTAGCGTCTCTAAAACTGTGTGGAAAAAAACGATATTGCCAAAAGCTTATATGAAACGATGTCTTTGTTTCTTAATTTTTATTAATACACTTCCCATAGCTTGTCAGTAAATGTATCTTTTTTTTTTTTTGCTCTCAACCCCCCCAAATGTTGGATATCTGTAGATAATTGATTGTTTTGTTTCATTTGCCTTTTGTTGTAAACCCTACAGAATTTTGTTCAATAAGGTTTGAAAACCTCCAAGCGGGAGCTGTTGTTGCTCCATATATGGTCAATTGGAGGCGTTTCTGTTTGCAAATGACGGTAACCGTGCATGAGCACGGCAGTTAAGAACAGGTGGGATTTATCATCACTGATGTGGGTACGACTGGTGTCCGCACGTTTGATAAATCCGGATTTTTTTGTACTTACACACATTCTAAATTTCATTCCTACGACAGAATTTAGAACCTTTTCTACGAACGGTTGATAAATGAGGCCCCAGGAGAGGTCTGCAGTGATGTGGACACCGAGGAACTTGAAGGACGCCGAGGACGGTTTCTTAGGTTTCTCAATTTCACTTTACATTTTCCCAGTGGTTTCAATTTGCTTTTGTTATACATTGCAGTACAGTCTTTGTGTCTTCTTTGTGTCTTCAATGTGTCTCCACATTGCACCAGCCTGTCCTGTACGTTCTTGCGGGTGGTGAGCCTACTTGAAGGCAGGCCCACACCTCCATTTTGGGCTGAGCCCGACCGGGTCCCATGGGAAAAGACCTGGTCACCAGGCGCTCGCCTTCGAGCCCCAACCCCAGGCCTATCTCCAGGGAGGTGATGCCAATCCAGGCGACATACCGGTCCCTGATTTTTTCTTTGCCATGATTAGCTTGTGAACTGCTCTTAGTCTGGTCCGTCACCCAGGACCTGATTGCCATGGAAGACCCTACCAGGGGTGTAATGCCCCCAGACAACATAGCTCCTAGGATCATTCGGGCAACACAAACCCCTCCACCACAAGCAGGTGGCAGTTCAAAAAGGGGTTCAACTAAATGAAGATTGATTATTATAAAAATATGATTAATGCACTAACCCCCCGTTCACACTGAAAGCGTCACGGGCGTCATAGGCGTCTGGCTGCCATTCATTGTCTATGAAAAACGGGCGTCGAGAGGCGGCGGGAGCGGCGGGACCGGCGGGAGCAGCGGGGGCGGCGGGGCGGCGGGCGCGGCGCGTCAATTTAAAGTTGAAAAATCTGAACTTTATGCAAATGAGCAGCGGCGACACCGAGGCGTCGTCCAATCACACACCGGGATTCCCGAAGCGAGAACTCTCAATGCAGATTGTACTTTCATGTAGACACAAACGTACACTGATTCACATGCGTACAGGAATAGAGCTGTGCACTAACAAACTTATTTTATCAGGAATTCATATATTTCATCCAGCAAAATGACATTTTGCTGGTTTGACTGCCGTTTTTACCTGAACTGATCATGTGAAACATGTATCTGATGGGTGAGGAAGTGGATGGTCCCAACGATTTTATTTGCTACATTGATCCAACAAAAAATAATAAAAACCCGTGCTTATTAATCACAAAACACAGGTTAAACATCATGACTAAATCCGCTCCGACCCGGTGTGTCAGTATCAGCGCAGACAGACTGCAGCTTCGCCTGAATTATGGTTCCGCGTTAAATCGACGGCGTAGCCGACGGCGTAGGGTCACGGTGCGGTGTGCGTCGCCGCGTACCCTACGCCGTCGATTCTGCGTTGGTGTGACGCGGAACCATAATTCAGCCACCGGGAGCAAGGGCTCGCTGGGTTGATATTGATCCGCGGACCAAACTTGTTAAGGAGCATCAAACTCACTCTTATCTACGCAGAAATAACGCTAAAATATAAAGAAGGCGTCCCAAAGTGTGATCTATGGTGAAATAGGAAAATTAAGATGTGTACGCTATATGTGTAGGCTGTTCCCACTGTTCCCTTCAGTTCTGCAGCGCAGCTTGAAACCCCGCCCACCCCCGCCCCACTGCAGGCACTGACGCTTTCAGTGTGAATGCACCAAGCGGCGAGATGCTGGCGTCGGGACGCCCATGACGCTTTCAGTGTGAACGCAGGGTAAGAGTTCAAACTATTTTTTTTTTTTTTGCCATTGTGCGAACCACAACGCTTTCCTGCACAAGTCAGACATGAGTGTTTCTGGAGCAAAAATTCTCAATGTACACTCAAGTGAAAAAAAAAACAAAAAAAGTAAACTTTTATTTTGGTTATAGTGCTTTTATATTGTATTTCCTTTAGGCGTATAAACAACTTTCTCCCAATGGACTTAACAAATAGATATGAAGATTTACATTGTGAGAGGGCAGCTTTTCCTGCAATTTGATGAAAACTTCAGGCTTGTCAAGGAAAACCCCCAGACTGTAAAACCGATTAGAAAAAAGTTTTTGTTTGTAATTCTAAACTTATTCTGCTCTAGTGGGGGGTTCAACTGCACGGTGGTTTGGTGGTTAGCACTCTTGCCTCACAGCAATAACTGGGTTTGGGTGGGTGAGCTGATTGTGAGTTTTCTCCCGGTTGTCCAGCTTCCTCACACAGTCCAAAAGCATCTATTTTAGGTTAAGTGGTGATTGAGGGTATAGATAATGGATAGATGGACGGTACCATGGACATCTGAGGAAAAACTTAGCATGCATGACACGATGGACATGATGAAAGGTGCAAGACTATTAATGTCACGATTGCGGTTTGTTGAGGACCCAAACACAGGAGAGCAGGAGTTCACAAAGCAGGATTTATTGAACCAAAAACAAACCAAAAGCGCTGCTGAGCAGGATCAAAAAATGGACCTGGCCAACACATGGTCAAGGGTCCGGGGGCCGTCCTCGGGACCGGGCAGACCAGCGATGTGTTTTGCAAGCTGAATGAGTTAAATCTTCAGCTACAAGGCAAAGACAAGCACCTACCTCACCTGGCAGACAAGATCACTGCATTCTCCCGAAAACTTGAGACATGGGGCAGACGCCTCGATCAACAAAATGTAGATGTCTTTGAGAACCTGAGTGAGCTTCTCTAAAAACTAAGTACAGATCCTAGCTCAACATTGAGCAGGATTTGAGAGTGGCAGTTTCCAGCCTGCAACCCAGTTTTGAAAGGATATGCAGTGCAAAACAGGCACACTGCAGCCACTAGTAATGCAGGGAAAGTCCACTTGTTTATGTTTTTGTTTTTTGCACAGATTGCAAATAACTTATGATGGCACAACTGCACTTTTATTTTCTCTTTTTGAACTTTGTGTTATTTGTTGTTTTTGATTTTGATTCAGTATTAAATATGACTGATATACTTGCTGCTAGTAATTTCAATACATTTAAAATAATTTGAAGTAATTCGTCAGTAATTTTGTAGGGGCAACGGGGCAAGTTGGGCTTGAAAATCCCCACTTGTTCAAAGTGGGGAATGATGAAAAAAGTTTGAGAACCACTGGGTTAGTGGCTCCACCACAAGACTAGCATCACCTGCCACGGGTGGAAGGAATGTGAGATGCAAACGCAGCTACAGGATGCTTCCTGTGTTGTGATATTCTGCCGTTAAAGTATGACATGAGAGTATTTGTAGAGGACAGACTTGCTTGCATGAACACACAATGCTTGTTTCTTGATCTCATGTTGAACTGGAGTTTTGATCACTGGACATGAGTGTCGTGGCATGTGCCATTTTGTGCTTGGGTGCACATAGGCCGTGTTACTGTGGCTTCATTTGAAAATAAATATGCTTTGTGATTACATCCATGATATGCTCTCATAAGGATCAGTTGCCTGCGAGCTTTGTGATGAACACATCATCCCTTACCCAAATCCCTGATGCTGGCTATGCTGGCAGCACTCTGTCCCTACACTGATCTAGTCTGTGTTATTAAGTACCCTTTTGAACACTGTGTACAGAAGCACTTTTTCTGAGCTGACAGCAACAATGAAAATCCCTCAGCAATAAGAAGGTGTTAAATGAAGCAATGTCAATTATGTACCTGTGAAGCAAAAGATATTTCTTTGCAGTAATTGACTTGTGTGGGTTGTTCATGTGTTTCACATATTAATGTTCAGTTCAGCAGAACAAAGGTGTCTGCACTGTTGTGTGAATCTGTCTTTTTCTTTTCTAGTGCATCTGTAGAAGTGTGTTTATTAAAAAGTTTCTCGTGCTCCGAATGTACTTTAAATCATAATTTTGTTTGATATAATTTCTCCTGTTTCAGATCCCAAGGCTTCAAGACGCCAATTCATGACCAATGGATGAAGTCATGGAGGATAAGAACATTCATTAACAATCAGTGTAAGGTTCATAACCATGTTTGGATAGTTGTATATTACATTTCAGCCTAATAAGTGGATTAACACCTGATCTGGTAACAGTGAGTGAATTAGCTGCACTGGTGTACAACATTGCAGTTTGACAATTAAATCAGCAAAAAAGACATTGAAGGGATATTTGCTAACTTTTAGCAATGTCCTCTCTCTGCTATTGACAAAAACCAGTCAAAATAACTTTAGACTCCCGTCCTGTTTATGTTTATCCCAATTGTGCATAGCTTCATGGTACAATGTTACACATCAACAATGAAACTGTCTCACAGAGCTACAGTGGATGTAAAGGCATAATCCAAGAGGAAATGGGAGATTGACTTAAAAGAGACCTTTCAAGGAGACATTTTGAACAGTTAGCAACAGTTAGCAACATAACCCCTTCTTTGTGATTTAAGCCTCAAAAACTGTACATCTACAGTTTAACTAATGCAGCAAGAGGCATTGGTTCTGCCACATGAATAGGTTAAAGATCCAGATCAAGTGATGCTTTATGTTGACTAATTTACTGAGTTGATTCAGAAGCAATTATACAACTACAATGTCTCAGCTTCTTAAAACACAAACAAAAAACTGAAAAAGATATCTTCGGGCATTATTTTAGGAGGGTAACACAACGTCAAAATGCTGCCAACAGGCCAGAGACAGTGGTGTTTCATGCAGCTCAACAATTTAAGACAACCAACACAAGATATCCGTCAGAAAATATACAAATGAGGCAGACTGACTCAGTTTATATATATATATGTATATATATATATATATATATATATATATATATATATATATATATATATATATACATGTAAGGGATAATGTACACCTCAAAGGGGATTATCCCGCTTATACAATGGTCACTTATAATAATAATGACTTGGATTTATATAGCGCCCTTCTAGGCACCCAGAGCGCTTTACAGAGATCATTATTCATTCATACACATTCTCACCAGTGGTGGTAGCTACGTTTGTAGCCACAGCTGCCCTGGGGCAGACTGACAGAAGCGTGGCTGCCATATCGCGCCTTACAGCCCCTCCGACCACCACCAACATTCATACACATTCAAACAGGGCAAGGTGGGTAAGGTGTCTTGCCCAAGGACACTACGACAGCAAACTGGGACAGAGCGGGATTCGAACCGCCGACCTTCCGATCATTGGACGACCCTCTCTACCACCTGAGCTACTGCCGCCCCAAAAAAACACCAAAAAACATAAATATTAAATAAGTTATTCATGCTTTAATGTGTTTTCAGTTGAAATCATTAGTTTTATAACAAGCCACCGCTGAGCGGCTGAGCGAAGTATTTAATCTCTCATGTCGCCGTCCTGCGGTAGCCGGCTCTTCTTCTCTGTATCTCCGTTGCCGTGGTTACCACCTGGCAGTTGATCCAGCGCAATGATATTAAAGTTATCAGGCAATTTGACCAAACTTGTTTTCTAGGTGTAGGTTATCACTTATAACCTACACCTGCCAGCCAATCAGAATCGAGTATTCACACAGACCATGGTATATATATATATATATATATATATATATATATATATATATATATGTATATGTGTGTGTGTTTGTGTGTGTTACCTTAAAGCAATCTCTGGTTACTTTAAGGTAACCATGGCAGATCCAACCAGGGGAGGGGGATAGGAAGGGACATGCAGCCAGCAGGCCCCATCTCCCCCCAGGTCACATAACTTCCAACCAGAGTCCCAGCTGGCCCCAAGAGACAGTGGCCTCTTTGATGTTCACCAAAGGCCCCGGGGCCCAGGGCAGACCGGCATACCCCTCAACCACAAGCCAGGTACCCAGACAGGCCGCTGGGTGGAGCCGCGCAGGACCGCCATCAACCAGACCACCAAGACGGAGGCGGACACCCTATATCCACACCAGCGTCACCCCCAGGGAGCCGACCCTTCCGCCCACACCCCATACCACCACCGCTTGTTAATCCATTTGTGGTGACTGTTGCCGTAAATGGTGTGTAGAGAATGTTGATCAATGAATAAATTATTCACCAAAGCCAAATGTTTTGACTGATTGAAATTATATTATATATATATATATATATATATATATATATATATATATATATATAATTCACTCTGATCTTCCAAATCAGTTTTTGATAATGGTATATGGTTTGCATATTAACGTATTAGCTCATTTTATATACACTGCATGTCTATTATTCTTCCCTAAAGTCAGTCTGTTTATGAAAGTGAAATAATGTTGTCATTTCTCACAAGCCAATATAGAAAAAGCAGCTCTCTATCGCTATTCAGCCATGTATCAATCGATCATGAAACCTTACCCCAAGCATCAATAAACCACAAACAAAAAAAACCCTTTCCTCCTCCACAGTGCAACTTAATCATAATGAATGCCAACAAAGTTCCTCAAAATTAACAAATTGTAGCATAAACTCATCCACATCCCCACATGAAACTGCCATGCCTTTGTACAAACATGTTGTTGAACTCGGTCATTTGGGGTCTTGCTAAATAAAATATATGTTTCACGTTGATTGGAGTAAACATAGGACACTCATCCACCTATTTCATTTTCTAAAATGTATTGATTTTTTGATCCCCGTGAGTGTGAGCAATCCATCAGCAGTCGATGACGTTATTCAGCTCAAATTACAATTGATCTTTGAAAAGTTGACTGCAGGACACCAGGGAGTGAAAAGGACACCTTTTCCAACTCAAGGAGAGCCGCTCTAAGTAAATATCATAGGTGGGACTCATGATCTGTCAAGTGAGCAGCTCTTCAATTAAACTTAAGCCTAGACATCAATAGATGAGAGGGAAGGATTTGAATCCTCCTTATGTGGGACGATATCGCTGTGGTTAATGTCTGAATGGAGTGCAACTGTTCTTAGAAGATAGAACCATTATAGCAGAAACTATTTGTTGTTGTTATGCATAAGCAAGGACGTTCCAAGGGTTATCAACATTAAGGTGCACTAGTATGTTTGTGCAAATCAAGGTGGTCATCTTTGCCATCCTGAAATGTATGGACCTTTTGAGCAATTTTTCTTCCTGTTCTTTAAAAAGCTGCCTTTTCATCAAGCTGAGTAAATAGAACAGCTTTTTTACTTGGCACACTGAATATAATGTACTATGAACACAGTTAATGCTGGCTGATTTACTCAGGGGCTTTTTTTTAAACGTGTTTTGATTTCCCTCTAGAATTAAAAAGCGATTATTTCAGTTGAAGTCATATTTGCTAGTTTCTGTTTCCTCTGATCCCTAATATAAACACTCAATCCTGTTGTTTTTTTTCTTCTTCTTTTGATTAGGATGTCAAGAGAGATGGGGCTCATTTTAAGGCTGCCAAGATATTAAATATTTTAATTGCATTTAATCGCACCCCTCTGTGTAGTTAATGACATAACTTTTTAATCTGTTTAAAATTCACCCAATGATTTAACATGCAATGTCACAAACATACAATTACTGGATGAGCCTTTTGTTTTAGGTAGGTTGTATTGATGCATTGCATTGTTGACGATACTCAATGAAGATTACTTACATATGCTAGAGGCTATGAGATAATGCATGATAAGGATATAGACAAGTCCAGGTTGAAACGTAATTGTTATTTAAGTGCAGAACATAATTTTCAATGAGTTTGAATTAAAAATAAAAGCTTATGATGTTGCCATCTGCCTGAATATTGGCTGAATGCATTAAGATAATAACTAAGAAAAGATAAAACGAAGGTTAGAGATTTTGATTTCATGGTTACAGATTCTGCGTTTTGGCCCTCAGATTGTTGAATGTTGAATTGATCCCACACACCAGACCCAGAATTACTCAGGGAAATACAAGCCATTACTCCATTCAAAGGAAATTAATGATGAATACGTGAATGAATGAATGAATGAATGAATGCTTTATTTTTAACAAGGGAAACTGTTTTGTCATACCACAGCACTGAGATAGCTCTTGTGAAGGTCCTTAATGACATCTGCTCCAGTAACATTTCAGTCTATGTCTTAATGGAGGAGTTCTGCATTGACGCAGGTGACCATAACATCTTGCTAAACCGAGTGAAAATCTGGGTGAAATCTTCTGGTATTTGAGTCCTGTTTAAAACACAGGGACTACTTTGTACCTTTAGGTACAGGTCACTACAAATTGAATTCCCCAAGGTTTAGGGGAGTGGTAGCCTAGTGGTTACAGAGGAGGTATGGGGTCTGGAGGACCCAGGTTCAACCTGGATTGCACCCAAGATCAACCACACAGTCCCTTACTGCTCCCCAGGCACCGTGCAAATGGCATCCCTAGTTTGACTAGAATTGGGTTAAATGCAGAGAATACATTTCCCCATTTTGGGACAAGGGAAAATATTATTATTATTATTTGAACATAACTATGACACAAAAGTCTATATAACCATCTAATCAGGAGACTATAATCCAATTCAAATATTGATAAAATGTATTGATCAGAATTTTCTTCAGTTAAATAAAAACAAAACAGAAATAATAGTATTTGGAGGCAATGAAGAAATAGCATTCAGCTTCAAGCAGTAAAGCTAAAAACAAAGTCAGTGTCAGTGTATTATCAATGATTTATTTTTCTAAATTTAAAACTCTCCCTTTTTGATGCATTTTGTTAATTTTATCTGAAGCACTTTGAATTGTCTTGTGTCAGAAATGTGCTATACAAATAAACTTGCTTTGCCTTGCCTTTCCTTGTAGAGACTGCTCAAAATAATCAGTGTTTGTATACTGTTTGTATATACATGTATGTAGATTCGATCTTAAAAGTATAACTGACATCAAGTTGGTTAAACATCTAGTATTTTAACCGTAGCTGTTCCTATGGCAGTGCTCTTTTTGACAAAGATCTACTATGTTGCACATGTAAACTCCTGGAGCCACACTCTCAGTTTTGGTGTAACAGACATAATTCCTCCATAAAGGAATTGGTGAGTTGATATCGTACAATACTTACCATCGTAAACATGCTGAGGGAATCCTACAAATAGCTAAAAATCACTGAACAGTACTAATTAGAGCTTTTTGTTGTCTACAGGCAGGATGGCTAGTCCCCCTCTCCCAATCAGCACTATGAAACTTTCAAACATGCATACACTTCAATAAAATATTAAACAAATACATTTGTGTACAAATTTAACAGATATTATTCTTTACCAGTCAAACTAATCGCTGTATGTTTGGACAAAAGGTAATGGAACCACTGGATCTCCGTTACAGCCGCCATCAATTTATCTGTCTGGATTTGGAAATCCCACAGGATCTTTCCTCTAAGCAAGTTTGCAGGGAAAGTACCCACAGATGAATGGCTTTAACAATGACCTCCATGGATGAAATTTTATCAGGTTTGGCAGATATAATAACGTCACCATTAATAACTAAGGTGAGTTTCTTGAAATTTAAGTGTACATCAGAGCTTTCACAGGCCAGGGGCCTCATTTAAAATGGACTGCGTAGGAGTCATACTAAAAGTGCACGTACACTCAAAAGCCGAAAATGCCGGGCGCAAAAAAATATCCGGATCTATAAAACCGCATGCACGCACACTTGCACGTAATGTTCTCTTTATAAATCACAGTCCAGCTGGAAGGCTGCTCAGCTGAATCCGCCTCATATCCCGCCCTCTACACGCCCACTTCATACCAAAAATGGTATGTTTTTGCATATGAATGAGCGTACTGAGCATGCGCAGTGGCTTCCTGCAGCCTGTTTGGCTTCAGGATGAATGAGAAGTATCCAGCCACCGTGCCACTAAATTTCACTGAGATCTGAGATTGAAATGTTGAGGATGAGGTGGAGGACAGGAAAACCACATTATCTGGTGGTCACAGTAAAGGCTGAAATATGCTTCTGCGTCACACAGCATTTTTTTTTCTAAAAGATGGCAGGGAAATTTTAACAGTAGAAATGAATAGGAATGGTCTTTATATTATAGTGACACCCAGAAGCTTTAAGTCAAAATTTAAGGGATAAGGCGATTTTAATTTAGATTATGAATAAAAATTCATAAAAAAAAATGTTTTAATGGCTATATTAATATTTTTTATTTATTTAATTCACTTTTGTGATTTATTTCTAGTGGGGCTCATATCAGGTTTAATAGATTTAGTTTTTGCTATACTGAGGCCAGAAAAAGGCGAGGAACAAAATCCTTCTAACAAATACAGTAGGATTCCACAGCTTCACTGCTCAGACCCTTCAAAATATGAAGGTCAGTTACCAAGAAGACAAATCAGATTACTTCGGATAAAACATTATTTCCTTCACTGATTTTTGAAAACCACATTGAATAAAGATGATGTTCTTAAAGTTCTTATCATGATTATGCTGAAAAACAAAGTTATCTTTTTCATTTCTGTCCACTGATTCTGACACCACACATGAATTGGTGGACTAAAGAATAAGACTGTCAATGTCATATTTTGTGTCGGGCTGTCTGAAGAAATTACTTAATTTGAAAATCGGTGAACCATTTTAGCCAATATGTGCCTCGCTCTGAGAACCACAGATGTCTCTAAGGACTACAGGAGGCTGAGAGGGCTTTTTCAATGGAATTTTTCAAAATAAAAAATATTGAATACCACCAACTGTAACCTTTAAATCTTTAGTTGAATATAAAACACTGCTCAAGATCTCAGCTACTCTGATTTGCTGAATGTGTGCTTGCACTTTTTGCAACAAATGGAATTAGATCCTGGTCCTTCGGGACGCTTTCCAGCTCTTTCCTCAATCATCTTTGTATTTAATTGTTTTGTAACTTCCTCTTAGCTAAGTTCTTGAACCCTATTCTGTTCCTCCCTGTGCTTACAAATGCTGCAGCATGTCAGCTTTTCACACCACGCTCCCATTCGTCTCTGATGACTGCTACTTCCAAGGTCAGATTTCTGGTGGCGATTCACTTCCCAAATGTCCAGCCATGTCTTGGTCTTAAACTCAAGGATTCACATTTTATCAGCCACTTGACTTTCTCTATACTCTGCATTGTGCTGATCAGTCATCCTTCACTGTTCCTGCTCCGAGCTGTGACCTTTCCACTCTGTTCACAGTCTAATTCTTTTACTGTTCCTGCATATTGACCCATATTGAGTGAAAGAAAAGGCTCCAAGAGGCTAATTAAAATGCAAGTATCCAATCTGTTCACAATGCCTTTACATGAGATAATCAAGTGAAATATAGAAGTAGTATATCACTTACAGATGATCAATTAATTAAGTGCATTGATGACGCATGATAAACAGCAGCAGGCTATTTCATCCTAATTCCTACCGAAACGGCAGTAAGTAAAGCAATTAGTTTTTTTACACATGAACTGCTTCTGCAATGTACCTTGGTTTTTATAAAGTAAGGCTGGCAATCATAACCAAACCTCCCCTGTCATTTTAAAAGAAATGAGGAATATCACTTTTGACAGCAAAATGGTCTTGAAAATGCTTGTCTGACTAGTACTGCTTTTTTAGGTAGATACGGATGGATGGAAAGATAAAACACCCAGTGCAGTTTTAAAATAGAGCCAAAATGACAATTCACTCCAGATTAAAGTTTTATGTTTCTTTGTCTGGGGTCGTCAGGTGGATCCAAATGACTGCACATGCTCGATCAGGCTGACGAAAAGGAAAAACACCCCAAGCATGTTTAGAAAAGGACCAGCCAAGAGTGACAGGACTGCAGGGTTATTACACACTACAATTGTCTTGTGGACTGTGGAGCTACAGTGCAGGAGTGCTGCTTTCCAGGTAAATGTGAGGGTTGCAGGACCATTTCTGAACAAAAATACATGGATCTAAATGTAATTTTTTTCATTTGTGTAGGTTCTAGGAATCATATATTCAAATATGTTGGTCTGGATAGGTTATTATATTGTTTTTCTATCTATAAAATAGCTGTTGTTGGCATAAATTGGAATCAACAATAAGTCAGTTAGACACACAATGACTAAATACCTAGCGAGCTTAACAGTTCCTGCTTTAAGTATCCATGCAGATTCAGCTGAAATGGGGGCACGGCATAGCTGGTAGTTCAGCGGTCTAATGCCCCTTTTGCACTAGTACCACCTCAGCTCGGTTCTACCCGTTTTGCCCTTTTGCACTAGGGCTGAGACGGGTAGAGCCGCTCCAAGCCGATACTTTTTTATGTAACCATTTCAGCGAGGTTCTATACGGGGCTGAGCAGGGACTATTTCCGACGTCACCACCCTCCGCGCCAGTGATTGGTCGGGGGGCAGGGACGTCACCACCCTCCACGCCCCTGATTGGTCGGGGGGCGGGGGCGGCAGACGTTTGAATCAGGAAGCGGGAGTCAGCGCGAGGCGACTCGCGGCTCGCGGCGATTTTATTATACAGCACAAACGTCTGTTTGGTGATCCAACTCTGAGGTGCAGATGTTCATAAACCTGGTGGCTGTCGAGAAAATTAAAAAAGGGATGTAGACGGGCTGTTTTTTTCTCAGCCGCTCCCGGCTCCGGCTGATTTCTCATCAGCGCCGACATGAACAAAGGTGCTGCGCAATTGAGTACGTCACAGCAGCTTCACCCCAACCTGCCCACTTCTCCCCTGGCTGTGGAAAAACACACGGGTGGAGCCGTGTCGAGCCGCGCCGAGCCGAGCCGGGCTGAAGCGAGACTAGTGGAAAAGTGCCATAACAGCTAGAAGGTCCTGGGTTCAATTCCCGCCGGGGACGCTGTGGGTGCTGAGTGCGTGTTAAGTTCCCCCATGACTTCAGCGCCCACACCCTGGGTGGGGTTGGCGAAAGGGCCTTGCTGTGTTGAGTTTGCATGTTCTCCCCGTGTTCCCTTGGGTAGCTACCCTCACAAAAACATGCTACAGTCCTGGGGTCTCATTTATAAAAGAGTGCGTAGGATTCATACTAAAAGTGTACATGCACTCAAAATGGCCGAAAATGGCGTGCAGCCTGTTTCTGCTGTGCGTCAGGATGAATGAGTCATGTGTCGAGCCAGGCAACCGTGCCACTATATTTCATGGAGACCGAGCTCGCGATGTTGTGGATGAGGTGGAGGCCAGGAAAACGACGTGTAGGCGCGCGTGTAAAACTCATTATATATATAAAAAAAATCTGTGTCCCTGTAGGGGCTCCGTAGAGTGGCCCGGCACTCATTTGTTATGTCCTCAGTCACTCTACAGTTGTCATTGTGGGTGACGAGGAGGTTCCCGGCACGGCGTGGCCTGGCACCATGGCTGCAGGCCTGGCTGTCCCCAGCACCAGTGCGCACAGCACCAGCAGCACCAGAGCGAACCAAGCGCATGACGCAGCTGGAAGTGGCGTGTCCTAAATTACGCTGTGCTTGAAACACAGAGGGGCATGATCAGCGCTATTATATTATAAGTCTGATATGTGATGACATTAAAAGTATGACATGAATCTGGCTTCATTTCACCACGTAACCGTCTGCGTCGCCAGTTCCCCATATCTTCAAAATGTTCATGCGCTAGGATCAAAGTTTGCGTAGAGATACGCACATTTTCCCCTTACGTTTTTTTTTTTAAATCCCAACCTTTGCGTAGAAGGTGGCATGCGCATCTTTCAAGCCCTGTTTTGTGCACACGCAAGCTTTATAAATGAGGCCCCTGGGCTACTCACTGCGCCCTCTGGCCAGCCGGGGCGCCGGATGGGGTGGGGGGGATCTGGCCGGAATAACGTGATCCTTCCAGGCGCTATGTCCGGCCAGAGAAGACCCACTCTGTCTGGTGAAAAGAAGCAGCTTGCTCACTTGCCTGAGCATGTGAACTGTCACTTAGGTAAAAAAATCGGGATAAAAATATTTAAAAAAAGAAGAGTTTTAATTATTAACACATCTGGTTGAAGAACTGTTGATAAACCACATATTTAGATAGGTCAAAGCCACGGCAAAGTGGTCATAATTGGATATTAAATAAATTAAAATCACTTAAAAAAAAACATTTTCCTTTAAACTAACACTTGAGGAATCAGACATTGTCTGTTTTAGTCGAGAGAAAATGGCAATCATGAATTACTAAAAGATTTTCGAATCTTGAGTCATCTGTTTACAGGACGGTTTTCCACTTTGGTTCGGTATCTTTGAAATGACCTTTGGCCCTGTTTCCGAATCATTTACACATACGGCTGCTTCTGTGCATGATAGAGCTTTAATCTTGATTTGTGGATAGCACGGTGAACTGCTTTTTCGGATTTCCATAAGTATTGCGACATAATTATATTTGAGTGCCCAAAGATCATGGGTTATCCAATATTGATTTTAGGTCTTGTCCCTTGTTTACACAGAATTCAGCAAATTATCTGAATATTTTGATGATTTTATGTACTTGAGATGAGGATATATTGAAAGTGTTTGCCATTTTATGCTAAAGGTGATTGATCTGAAATTGTTTACCAATTAGTAGACACAGTTTTTCACAGACTGGTGAACCTCTGCCCACCTTCATACAGACATTCTGGCTTTTTAAGATGCTCTTGCATACCCAGTCATGTTGTAATTTGACCTTATTAGTTACAAGATGTTCCTTCTGGTGTTTCTTTTTAATGCTACTTACTTTTTCAGCCTTTAGTAGGATATGAGCAAACTTTTTCTTAGACATGTTGCCGCTCTTTCAAAAATAAAATGAAAATGAAATTGTAAAAAGTCCCATGTTCAATATTTGATACGTTCTCGATGTTCTATTGTAAATAGAATATGGGTGAATAAGACTTCCATTGCCCACCTTTAGCAGACAATCATATTCAGGAATTCACCAGCTAACAAAGTCTCTGAAAGGAAGCACACCTACCTTATTCAAACTCAGAAAGTATATTTGTGAAACTGTACCGTCAACATTTGCTTCGCTGACCCCCAGAAAGTCTGCACAGAGTTTATGACCTTCAGCTTTTAACAAGGCACATGAGCAGTTTCCTTTCCCTGTCTGTGATCTAGCTGGTTAAAATCGAACATTAAAAAACTCCTTTATCACCTTGTACTGAGGATTTATTCAGGAGAGACTGTTATAACCATAACATTTTGACTGTTTGCAGTACTCGAGTTGAGGGAGGATGAGGGGGGATGGCATCCCCCCTGAAATAAAAACGGTCAAAATCATCCCCTGCCATCCCCCCTTTCCATGCCTTATGTCATTTCATCAATGAATGTGGAATTACTGCTATTTCAACATTTATAGTCATCACCAGAAAAATAACACCAGAAAAATAACTTATTTGACCATTTTCACCTGTTTCAAGTAAATTTTCACTTAAAATAAGTAGGAAAATCTGCCAGTGGGACAAGATTTAACAAGCAAAAAACTCTTGTTCATGGGGCCCTCCGTTGTCGGGCCCGCGCGGGTGTCGCCCTGTTGGGGGGTTCCCTCTCTACGGGCCCGTCTCCGGTCCCCCCCGCTGCCTCTGCGGTGGGGCGCTCCTTTGGTCCTGAGGGGGGCGCTTTCGTGGGGGCGGGTGCACCTACCCGTGTCGGCCGCTGGGGCGGCTCTGTCTCTCTGGGCAGGCTGGCCTCTCGCCGGGTGGGGGTCATTGGCCTGGGGGGTGTGGGCCTCCTGGCCACATGTCCGGCCCGGGCCGGGTGGTCGGGGTTCACCTGGGTCCTGGGCCGCAGTGGGTTCCCTGGCTGCCTCCTCTCGTGGTCGTGGGGGCCCTGCCCGCGGGTCCCCTCTGCTGCCGCTGGAGGGGGGAGGGCCTCGCTGGCGGTGGGTTTCATCCCGCCCTCTTCTCGCCCTCTGTGGGGTTGCTGGTGGCCTGGGTTCCGGGTTCTTCCTGGTCGGCCTCTGGTCTCTCGGGTGGCGGGATTGCGCCCCCCCTCCTCCACTATAGTTACAGTTCGGGTGGAGCACTGATAGGACTATTACACACACACACGCACGCACGCACGCACGCACGCACGCACGCACGCACGCACGCACACACACACACACACACACACACACACACACACACACACACACACACACACACACACACACACACACACACACACACACACACACACACATATATAGACAGATACACCTGCTCGTTCACCTGCATGCTTGCTCTGTAGTTTTTGGGGTTAGTTAATCGCGGTGGCTTAGCTCAGATTGTGATCGGATCTCGAGACCTGGGACGGTTGCTGCTCGTGTTTCTGCCGGTTCTCTGGCTGTTTCGTGTCTGTTCTGTTTTTTCTTTGCAGATTTCCAGTGCTCGACGTGCGCGTCCATGTAGGATGTGTGTGCTCGCGTCCTGGATTAGCAGCGGATGTCATCCCCCCTCCACTTCCCAAAAAAAACAGGGTTTGTATGTGTGTACATATATATATATATATATATATATATATATATATATATATATATATATATATATATATATATTAATGAGATAAATATATTAACAATGCACATATACAGTATATGCCTTAGGTTCTTACCAGCATGGTATTAACCATTAATATGTGTGCAGACAAGAAAAAAAAAAGTAACCTCAATGTGGAAGCCATCATGCCTGTCCATCAGGGGGAAAGAGACAGGCTGTGACCTCCCTCCATGCAGAATGTGGAGAAGCTGGCGTGTAAAATCCGGGCAGGCGTGAGACCACTGCTACTTTGCTGTGAAAGAAAAGGGCCTGATCATGTACGAAGCTATGATATTATACATGCTTGTGCATAGGTCAACAAGAGTTCCTTCTTGAGTAACAATGTCTCTAATTAAGTTGCTTTTTGGCTCATCCTGACAATTTTGAGCAGAAAAGCAGTCCCTATGGAAGAAAACAACCACTTTACACCTGCGCGAAGCTGGCCCCCCACCCCACGCAAAATTCTGTGAAAATATTCTCAATCGTTAGTGCTGGTTTGTGCAGAAATAAGTTTCGTTTGTGCTGCTTTAGTTTTGAAGATATCACGTTATTTTTCAAAGGTCATTCAAAGTTCATGCAGCCCCCCAACTTTGTCCAAAATTAACCAAAATGGTCTAGACTATGTCTCTCGGCTGGCCTGGGAACGCCTCGGACTCCCCCCGGAAGAGCTGGAGGAGGTGTCTGGGGTGAGGGAAGTCTGGGCATCCCTGCTGAGGCTGCTGCCCCCGCGACCCGGTAACGGATAAAGCGGGAGAAGATGAGTGAGTGAGGGTCTAGTTTGTTTGTGCTGCGTTAGTGCTGGTTTGTGCAGAAAGAAATTTCGTTTGTGCCGCTTTAGTTTTGAAGATATAACCGGTTTATGACACGATGACGTCACCGCAGCTCCCCGTGAAGCTGGCCCCCCACCCCACGCAAAACTCAGTGAAAATATTCACAATCGTTTGTGCTGCGTTAGTGCTGGTTTGTGCAGAAATACATTTCGTTTGTGCTGCTTTAGTTTTGAAGATATCACCAGGTGAAGCCGCTTCACTGGAGCGTTGCAGGGAGCGTCGTTCTCGTGAATGAAATGAGGACATTTCATTTATGAAAAAGGAAGAATGTAAGAGGAGATCTATTTCTGTTTTAGCTGAACACAATTTCAAGGAGTTTCGCTACTGTGCTTTGGTTTTTGATATACACTAGGCTATACCATAATTTTGAAAGAGCCAACAAAATTCACCCACCCCCCGAAATGGTTTCTTTTATTTTTTGTCAAATGTGCAACATTCCATCAGACAGAAAACCGGACAAATAATTAATCATAGATAGAAAGCTATTGTATTGTTTTAAGAACTGTGTTGTGGTCTCATGATAAATTCATAGACAACGTCATCATCCAGCTTTTGCTCTGTTTATCAACTCAATGTTCAATAAAGTTTTTTGTATACATTTCAACAATGTTTGTATCTTTTTTGTGCGGGAAAAACTTCCGTTTGTACCGTAAACCATTGTGAGGTCTTTGTTATTTAGCTCTAAAATATTAAAATAGTTTTTAAATGGTTCTCAAAACCCTGATCTAATATCTGATTTCAAGGTAAGTGTGGAAATACACTCTAATACAATATAGACTTCTTAGAGCAACATTTCTTGTCTTATGCTGTAATGCTTTAAATTTGCACAATGCAAAAAAGGTTAATTAAGGCTATGTAGTGAATGTTACGGACATAATTCACCTTATTTATCATGTATGGTTCTACACACCGTTCATTATTAAATGCAGTATGTTGTCCTTCATGCAACGATGACGGTTCAGGGATGAGGCCCCTTTAAATGTGGTCATGACGTTGAGCTCCATGCGGTTCTAGCTGCTGGACAGCTCCATTTTGTGTTTCAGTGTTCTGAGGTTTTCTTAATAAACAACACACGTTTTTTGAATGGGAAATTGTCTCCGCGTTTTTCTGCAATTCCCACAGCTAATTAATTCACATATTTTGTATCTTAAAACTCCCAGATGACTGAAAATCTAGTATAATTTTCACAGAGCACTTAAGTAAATTGGGAAGAAAGGGTAAAGACTACAGAATCACATCAACAGATTTGACACTTTAGTTTATTTTTGGACTTTCCTACAACCTTATCAAGCATCCTCTTACATGTGTCTTATATTTATATTCCATACCATGTTATTTACCTGGTTCTAAATGAGTTAAAATATTAAATTGATTTATACTAATAGTACATTTCTCTTTAAACTAGATGCCCAAAGAACCAGCAGTAGGCAGAGATTCCCTCATGAAAGTTCTCTACTCCTCAAAGGAAGCCATAGTGCTGGAGAAGGGAAACATAGACACTCCTAAGGCCAGAGTCTGGACTGAGCTGAGCGAGCATCTTGGAAAAAAAATATCTGCAAAGGCCCTGTATTCGATTGTTAAATTAAACAGACTCAATGTCTGGTCAGTGTTAGGGTTAAATATTCAGACCAAGGATGAAGAAAACAGTGACACAGAATCATCCGAGTCAGGTTCCCTTTCTCCTCCGGGACAAGAACACAATCAGGAATTTCAATTAGAAGTTCCATTTGACAAATGGGTTCAGTTCATACCTGAAGAGGTGGAATATAAGGACCAAACTTCTTCAAATAATAAAAGGGGCTACACAATTTTGAAACCTGGAATCTGGACTCATACTATAAATGAGTACATGTGGAAACAGGTTAAAAGCCCATGCACATTTATTTTTAAGAGAGTCAAGGTGTATCCTTCACAGGCCACAAATTACATTGTCATAAAAGGCTACTGCAAAGAGTGTCAAAGCCAGCTTGATATCAAAAGTGAAAAAGAGCCTGCACTAAACGGCCCAATGGTCCTCAAGTGCAATATAAAAAACATTGACGAGTCCAAGCACACAGGTCATTGTAAACGTTTCCTGTCTGGACATTTGCGTGAGCAAGTAGCCACAGAACTGTGTGAGGCAGGAAGGAACCCCATGTATGGCGGGCATCCCAAGCAACCACGCTGATGGATTTTGGAGATCCTGAGCCAGGCCATCTTCCAAATTTGGCTACCCTGAGGAAGGCAAAACAAGAAAAAAGAGACTCAGAATTGGGTGACAAAGATCCCATTAAGTCGCTGCAGCTTTTAAAATACAGCGTTCCCCACAGTGGTAGCATCAGAGACATCGGCCTTAACAAGTTTTTCTGCCACTACTGGAGTCAAACACAAATGCACGTGTATAAAACATTGTCTAAGAAATCTCACCAGACAGTGTGTTTTGACGCAACTGGCTCAGTGGTGAAAAAACTGGTGAGACCAAATGGCTCATCTGGCCACATATTCCTCTACCAAGGCGTCCTGACAGGATCCAACAGCTCCAGTGTCCCAGTGGTCCAGATGTTGTCTGAAAGACATGATGCAGTTGCAATATCACAGTGGCTCACAGAGTGGATTCGTGCAGGTGCACCAATGCCAAAACAAGTTGTGAGTGATTTTTCTCTTGCTTTCCTTGGTGCTCTAGTGAAGGCTTTTACTAATCATCGTGACTTAAAGACTTACATCAATGAGTGCTTTGGTGTCCTACTAGGGAACCAATCTGCAAAACTGCCTCCTTGTTTTGTCAGAGTTGATGTTGCACACTGCATCAAGATGATCTGCCAGTGGGAATGTCTGAAAAACAAAACACCACGTATTAAAGATTTTTTTGTGAGGGCAATGGCACAGCTCATGAAATCACAGTCCCTGGAACATGCAAAGAACTGATACATGCTATCACTGTTGTGGCACTCAGCGAGGCAGAAGGTAATGATAGTTCTGGAGTCCCTCTCACATCAGAGATATGTAAGAAATACCTGAAAGTCCAGATTGCAGAAGAGTTTGTCATCATACCAGACAGAGGGGAAAGAACTGGAACAAGCAGAGCCATGTGATCCAATCCAGACTGACCTAAGACGTTGGGTAACAGAAATCTGTGAGGAAAGCAGGTCACTGCCTTGAAAGTTGGTGGCACAGACGAAGAACCAGTGGAAAACTGGAGAGGCCTTGCGCTTCCACCCAAAAAAAGAAAAAGGACTTCCTACCTCTCCGCTTGTCCTGAATGGCTTCATGTAGATCCATCTGTGAAAGCAAAAAGAGTGAATGTGGGATTATTAAAAAATGGAAACAACCTACAACCCGTGAAACTCGACAAACTCAGAGTGTGTGTGCTCAGCACGTGTGGATTTGATGCTTTTTGTGAGTGCTTGTGTTGTGCTTACTGTGACAGTAGTTCTTTTGAAAATGTTGTCAGCAGTGAAATCCCTGACAACAGAAACCTTCAGCTGGTGAAAGCCGCGGTAACAGACGGCGTGACTCACCAGACATACCTGCGAAGGGCAGAGCTGCTGATGGGGATATTTAAAGGTGTCCAGTTAAAGTCCGGTGGTCTCCAGGTTGATGCTCAGTGTCACATCTCAACTGTAATTGAGAAGACAATGAGGAATATTACAAGTGTTTATTTCACAAAACAATGTTCGTCACAGTACTGCAGTCTCAGTACAGGTACCACAAGGGAGGTTCCATTTGTTTCCACTTCTGTTGCCGTCCTGCAGGCATCTGGCATGGCTCATCTTGAGACTGCTGTAGAACATGGACTTCATCTTCCTGAGTCGACCTGCTTGAGGCCAATCAAAAATGCATCTCAGTGTCCCTCTGCATTTAAAACTCAAGACCTCACCTCCGGGAAAATGCTGTGTGCTGGGAAAGTAACTCACAGCTATAGTGTGGGTGAACTTTTGTGGATCGACACTGACCTTGGGAGCCATTCCACAGCACCACACAACCAGAGGGGATTTCCTTTGTGTGAGTTTCCCTCCAATCTGGTGCTCCAAGGGAAGACATTTACTCTCAGGTACTTACAAGGAAGGCTTGACCCAGGATGCACTTGGACATTATGTGTCGTACTGCAAGAGAGCTCCATGTGTCTGGGACAGTGTTGTGCATGAACAAGTTCAAATGAACGCGTTCATTGAACACGTTCATTTCTGTGAGAACGTTGAACTGAACGCAACATATTTACACATAAAGAACTTGAACGTGAACTTGTTCATTCTGCAGATCATGAACTGGAATTTGAACTGTTCAGATTATGTGAGTTGCAGCTTCACTGTTTAGGTCCAATTATTACGGAATAATCCTTCTCATTTCACCAGCGAGCACATTTAAAATACTCGACGAGCCCGGTGCATTCTTTACGAATGAAGGCTGATTTATGGTTCCGCGTTACACCAACGCGGACCTACGGCGTATACGGTCCGCACGCCGCGTACCTTACGCCGTAGTCTTCGCCGTCGATTTAACGCAGAACCATAAATCAGCCTTGACGGGTGAAGAGAGACGTTGCAGACGCAGCGTCAGCGAGCCGTCAGATGATGATCCACTTATCATTATCTGCGGGAATTTTACACATCGTCTCCCAAAGAGTCTGACGGTAGAAATCTAACCTTTCTGTGCAAATTATGTCCACCTGCGCTGAGAAAACAAGTCCGAGCGTCTGCCTCGTCAACTTCAAATTTGAAACGTCATGTCATCCGCCCAGTGGGAGAAAATATCTGCGAGTCCTTAACAATCAAAAAAGTTCCAGAAAGACAAATTCCAGGTAGACAAATTGATAATGCACTACAATGTTGGAGATTACAGCCTCTGAATAAAGTTGAAACGCCACTAGGACAATACGTGATTGTATTCAGCAGGGGTCTCCAACCCTGTCCTGCATGTTTTACATGTTTCCTTGCATCATCACACCTGATTGTAATTAATGGCCGTCATCAGGTTGTAATCCAGGGCAGGGTTCAAAAAATAATTATTTTATTACAAATTCAGAGTAATGACAGAAAAAAAGGATTTCATAGAATACAAAAAAAAACAAAAAAAAAAACATTTTGCTACACCAAAGCAGAGAGAGCATCTTTGACCAAAGGCCGACAGCAGTGTCCTGAAGTGTTGCAGGTATTTATGCCCAGCCTCAAACACCTGGCCAGTGGAAATGTTCCACCTGCCCGCAAATATGTTTAATTGTGAACACCCGTAAAGGCTGAAAAAATACTAATGCTAATGTAAATTAAGGTTGAGAATGAAGTCAAAATACAGTATCGAGAATTATACTCGACACTGTATTTTGACGTTATTCTCAATATTCACGGACACGTGGCTGTGCTAACACGGTCAATATAATTTAAAAAATATATTAAAAAGATTCAAATAACAAATGTCCGACACATTAGCTTGTAAGAAAATGGATTACTAAAGTTTATGTAAATGGTTAGATTTGGATCTACTGGGCCACGCCATTATATGTTCCCAACACTAGCAATATCGGCTAAAATTACACACATTACTCTCAACTAAAACAGGTGCAATTAGAAAACTTAAATACTCACTTGTTATGTTGACGCGCAGAGTCTCAAAATTGGAAAAAAAAACACCGCAAGCAGGAACGTCAGGAGAACGATGCTCCCTGCACCGCTCCAGTGAAACGGCTTCACCTGGACAGAGTCGGGCAGCTGCGGTGACGTCATTGTGTCATAAACCGGTTATATCTTCAAAACTAAAGCAGCACAAACAAAATTTCTTTCTGCACAAAGCAGCACTAACGCAGCACAAACAATTGCAAATATTTTCACTGAGTTTTGTGTGGGGTGGGGGGCCAGCTTCACGGGGAGCTGCGGTGACGTCATCATGTCATAAACCGGTTATATCTTCAAAACTAAAGCGGCACAAACGAAATTTCTTTCTGCACTGTTGAGATAATGATCTCTTCATTGTATTTACTACTTGCACTCTTATTCTGAAGCGCTAGACCGGAAGTCGCGGAAGTGCTTGTTAGACAACATTGTATATATTCACTGACTCACTAAACCTAACATAGATCAGTTGACTGAGTGAACGCAAGTGCTGTGGTCTCCGTGTCTCTTTTGTTCACCTCATGTTGTGTACACGCTGAAGATGTTGCGACCTGTCTGCTAACATGCACAAACCAGCACTAACGCAGCACAAACAAACTAGACCATTTTGGTTAATTTTGGACAAAGTCGGGGGGCTGCGTGACGTCATCGTGTCATAATTAACCCGTTATATCTTCAAAACTAAAGCAGCACAAACAAAATTTCTTTCTGCACAAACCAGCACTAACGCAGCACAAACAAACTAGACAATTTTGGTTTATTTTGGACAAAGTCGGGGGGCTGCGTGAACTTTGAATGACCTTTGAAAAATAACGTGATATCTTCAAAACTAAAGCAGCACAAACGAAATTTCTTTCTGCACAAACCAGCACTAACGCAGCACAAACGATTGAGAATATTTTCACTGAATTTTGCGTGGGGTGGGGGGCCAGCTTCACGCAGGTCCACTTTGCTTCCATTAGAACAGGGTTTCTTAACCTTTCTGACCGTGGGGCCCAATTTTTTCAGTACAGAGTGGCCCGGGGCCCATTAAATATTAACACTGTATAGCAGGGGTATATATATATATATATATATATATATATATATATATATATATATATATATATATATATATATATATATATATATATATATACAGTGGGGAGAACAAGTATTTGATCCAGAAAATCACATTGTATGATTTTTAAATAATTAATTTGCATCTGACTGTTATATTAAAAAAAGTACATATTTGCCACTTAACATGTGTAACTTGAATTACACATATTTTTTTCTCTTAAAAATAAAATAGATTTCATTTTATTTTCAAATGCTATCTTATTTTATTTCTCCACCAGCAGTTTGAATTTCCCCTTTTCTTTGTAAATTGTCTCAACACATTTTTATAATAAATTAATATAAACACATCTTAACAATTGAACAGTTTAGCAGTTTCTCTTTCTTCCCCTCTTATAATCTTATGCCCCCACTTTCTGTCATTCAGTGAGAGAACTGAGCTCTAATTTCTCCTGCCAGAACTTAAATCTGGGCTGGTTGGTGTCAGGTTCTCATATGCATGTGAAGGTGCTTTTTGATGAGCCTGGAACGATATTTAGATTTAATTATGTTCATTGTGGAGAAAGCTGCCTCACAGCTGTATGTGGACCCAAACATGTTTTAAGATGGTCAGCTTATTTTCTGTGACTTCAGTTCAGTGGATATGTTTGATGAAAAACTTTGTGTTTTGTTTCAGTGGCGTTTCACTTTCACACTTTGAACACCACGGTCTCTGAACACACTGGTTGTGTCCCAGTGTGAAGACTGAACAAGGATGAATCTGTCCATTCCATCTCTGTATAGAGTCAAGCTAATTACCGTATTTTGACGACCATACGGCGCGCCGTGTGGAAAGACGCACCCTCAGTTTTGTGTCATTTCTGGATTTAAAACACACACACGGCGCGCCGTGTGGAAAGGCCCCGTCAACACACACGGAGCGCCGCCTGAACACACACACATACAAGTGTCTACCGTATTTTCTGGACTATAAGCCGCTACTTTTTTCATAGGTTTTGAACCATGCGGCTTATACAAAGGTGCGGCTATTCTGTGGATTTTTCTTCCACCGCTAGGGGGAGTGCTAACCGGAATTAGAATGAAAACTAAGAAATAAATGCAAAGAAGAATACGCTACTTCTTCTTTAGCAGATAGAAGTAGGTAGAAGCAGATTTCAAACAGATAAATAGATAAATAAATACCGGTTATTTTCTCTTGGTTCTGTCCCGTTTTAATGAGCAAAGTTGCTGCCGTGTTAAAAGACACTGTTAGGAAAGGATCTATTTAGGTACAAACATGTACATCATTTACAGTTCAAAATCCTTCTGTACATGTAGTAAATATCTAATCTAACAACATAAATATCTGCGGCTTGCATATCTTTTCTTTTTTAAATAGAGCGGATGCGGCTTATATACAGGTGCAGCTTGTATATCTTTTTTTTATTATTTTTTTAAAAATAGAGTGGATGCGGCTTATATACAGGTGCGGCTTATAGTCCAGAAAATACGGTATTTAAAAATAGAGCGGGAACAAAACTTAGTTTGATTTTACTTTAAGTTATTTACATTAATAAGTTGCGAGGACTGCGCGTGTCATCCAAGCCTGATCAGCTGCGACGGCACGAGCCCGCAGCTCTCTGGCTGATGAGCAGCAGAGTCACTTTCCCATGCTTTTTCGAAAGCCCGAACAACAGTCCAGCCCAGCAGACACGACAGCCCACGCATCTACATGTACAATCCTTCAGCAGTAAACGACGGAGCCGCCGCCAGAGTGGCACCGACCTCCCCGGCCGCGGGGACGCGTCGGGATAAATGATCACGGCGCGCTCGCTCGCTCTGGGCGCAGACCCAAGTAATCGATCCCTGATCCTGGCGGATCTAAACGTACTCTGTGCAAAATGAATGATTTACTCTGTAAATACACACCATTTCTCTCACTTCTTTCTATTACACGTACAGCTAGCTGAGTGTCTTCTCCTCATTTGGTTGGGAGTTGCTATGGAGTCCCGCGGCCCCCGCGGCCCACACTTACAAAACAGATTTTTTGTGCGGCCCACTAGGTGGCGCTTGCAGCCCAAGTGTGGGCCATATGGTTAAGAATCACTGCATTACAACGTGTAAAATGTGAACTGTCCTCAGTTCTGTCTATTCATGGACAGAGCAAAGAAACTGAAGAGGAATGTGTTTGATCATATTTAAAAGTGAGAGGTTTAGCATGTGCATTCCAGGTAGTTCAGTTAGAATGCAGTGCAACAACACTAAGCACATCCCTGAATAGGATTATAACCTTGAGCAAATGCAAATCAGACAAGAACAGAAGACATGATGGGCACTGTGGGAGTGGACATCTCCCCCGAACAGATATCATCAAAGTGAATCCTCACATGTCTCACTCACACCTAGACAAAGGCAAAGCACTCAAATCCACAGCATTGGAAGGAGAAGTACAATGCCAATCCCCAGGCTTCAGGCGGTGTGGTACATGGTCAAGCATTCAGCCTCTCTCATTAGAGATCTTTTCCCATTACAGTGGGGCTGTCTACACATCCAGCATCATGGTTATTCAGGGGCCATTGTTTAGAGAGCTTAGCCAGTGTTCCAGAGCACAGAGCCTGAGAGGATAGCTATGAAGGAGTTTATGCTTTAAGGGAACAATGGCTGCTCTACATTGTCCAGTGTCCTGGCAAAAAAAAAGCTTTCTGCAAGAACGGGCCAAGAGACCACAACATACATCAGGAGAGGAGAGAAGCTGGCAAAAAACAAGAAACAGCTGCTGCTGATGCATTTGCACTCGGGGCAAAAACCCAAGGGTTCCTTCCCTCGTGCCTGCATTCAGTTGTTTGGCCTTCTTGAATGGCAAAAGAGAGGAGGACATAGAGAAAGAGTAGAAATGTCTTCAACAAACATTCACATACAAACTCATGTAGCTACATTTTTATAAATTTAGCTGATCTTGACAACAAAATTGTATACATGAACAAACTCAGTAAGCAGGACAAAGAAAAAAAGAAAGAAAAAACTGAATAGGAGAAAAGACAAACAGGTAGGGAAAGGACAGCACAGTGGCTTGGTGGTTAGCACTATTGTCCGGGTTTGAATCCTGGCAGTGGTTTTTCTGTGTGGAGTTTGCATGTTCACCCTGAGGTTTTCTCCGGGTACTTGACGATTCTACGACTGTCTGCGGTTGCCTGTCTATAAGTGACCCTCAACAGGGTAAGGGGTTTTGATAATGGATGGATGAACAAGTATCTAAAAAGTAAACAAAGACAAAAAATTTAAAATAAGTTTGAAGAGGACTTAATTCATAATGAAAGCGAAAGGTGCATGTCAGTGTGAGGGACTCAAACTAATGCATATCCAAGTTCTACACTTGTGTGTATAGAGCGCATAGGTTGGTAAGTGGTTTTAAAAGCACCAGAGAAGATGTATCCCCGTTGCTCTGCTGCAGTAAGAGAAGGGCACTCAAGTGTTTTCAGCTGGCTTTAAAGGAGACACTGACGAGAGAGGAGATTAGGTAGGGGGGACAAGGGTATAAAACCAAACATTGTCCATAGCTGTACTTGCATTAACAAATGTATCAGGGTGTGTGTGTTCAGCAGGGTGTGTACAAATGTTTGTGCTTGGTACATTTTATGACATCTCAGTGTGAAGAGTGGACATGAATTTTCTATACCAGCTTGTTCAGGGTAATGTGGGGGCCAGAACCTATCGAGGTCATCTTTGGCCAAGAGGTGGGGCACATATACTAAAAACTTCTAATTACCGTATTTTCGCGACCATATGGCGCACTGTGTGGAAAGGCGCACCCTCAGTTTTGTGTGTCATTTTTGGTTTTAAAACACACATACGGCGCACCGACCCAAAAGGCGCCGTCTACGGAGACGGAGCTGCACACACGCGTTGCAAAACACACACGCGCTAAAAATACAGCAGAAGCAAAACTTAGTTTGATATTTCATTTCACTTTTCACATCAATCAAACCCTTCAAAGGTTCATATTCTGTTTCTGCATTAAAGAATTTAAAAAAACCACCGGGTTGCTGCACAAACCTGTCTCAGCCACTGATCATCTCCTCATCCATCCAGCCCTTTTCATTTCACTCTGGCTGGAAAAGTCTCTTTAGGGAACGCTTTTCTTTTAAAAATCCCGATCGCGGCGGTCCCGGGTCCCGCTCCCCGTCTGCTCCCTCGCGCTGGACCCGGTCCCGGCTCCCGGTCCGCCCCCCCCCCCTCCCGCGTCCCGGGACCCTCGCGCTGGACCTGCTCACACACATGCGCTGTCGGGGAGCCGGTACCGGGGTTTGTATAGGAGCTCTGTTAATTCAGCTGCGCCAGTCTGAATTTCCAGACCTGTCTCAGCTTCTTGATCATCATCCCTTCATCCAGCCCCCTCTTTTCATTCACCCTTATAATGACTCCGGCTGGAAACGTCTTATGCAAAGTTTTTCTTTTAAAAATCACCATAGGTTTCTGTCCATCAGCTGCGCCAGCCAAGCACCACATACATGAGAATCTGTGTGTCGCGCCGCGAATACACACACGCGCATGTCGGGATCCGGTACCGGGTTTGTAACCGACAGATTTGGCTGCAAATCTCGGAGTGTGAAGCTGATCCGACCTGAGACAGACCCCAGAAATCTCTGCTCTTAAAGCGGCCGGGAACCAGGTCGATCGGACCCGCTTGGGGAACCAGGAAGTCGGCTGCAGCAGCGCGCATCACCGCGCTGCTGCAGCCGCTGCTTTAACCGGGGAAAGTGAGCGGTTCCGACCGACCGGGACCGGAGCAGCCCACATGGACTGGTAGCAGGGGCTCCCGGGGAAAGAGCACCGGCATTTCAGCCGGATCTGCAGCGGGGATGCGGCGATCGGACCCGCAAACCAACGGCAGGTGCGATCGGTTCCGACATGCAAAACACACGCGCGCTGCAGAACACTCACACACAAGTGTGCTTATTTAAATAGAGCGTGAGCAAAACTTAGTTTGATTGTATTTTATTTCACTTTACACATCAAGCAAATCCTTAAAAGTCTTCATCATCTGTTTCGCATTAAACAGCTCAGTGGATGGTCTCATTCAGCTTCACCCGCCCCCTTCTCTTTTTACCTTCTCATGGTGGCCGACCTGACATTACCATAATTCAGGTAATAGACACAGCGCACCGTTTCTTAAGGCGCCCGGCACATTTAAAAAAAAAAAAAAAAAAAAAAGTTGCGCCTTATGGTCGCGAAAATACGGTATATATATATATATATATATATATATATATATATATATATATATATATATATATATATATATATATATATATGATCCGCATGATATGTGATCCGCAGGCCAGCACGCAGCTCCCGAAGCTCCGGCCTGCAAACATGCACAAAAGAGAAAAAAGGGGGGCCAGCACAAGAAACTACAGGAGCGATGGACAAAAATGATAGCTATGAGATACTTATGTAAATGGAGAAGAGAGGAAGGGAAGAGGAGAGGAGAAGAAGGGTGAGAGGCACCGCCCAGTGGATCATGTCCCCTCACAGGAGGATCACAGGACAGTAAATTTGGAAGTAACTCTTAATACTCAAATGTGAAAACTAGAAATTTCCACCAGACTCCAGGAAAAGTATGGACAAAACCCTTCTTTTAATAAAGAAAAATGAAATAAGATAACAAAACCAAGTGTAAGGGAGTTTTTTTCTTTCAGGTTTCAACAGAAATGTAAATCGACCACAAAACACATCAGCCACATATCACTTCTCACAGTGTATCATAAATCAATTCAGTGCTTAATGACTAGTCCTACGGCCTAAAGCCGGCATATAAATACACCCCACGTGGCAGGCCTGAAACAATGCTTTTGTACGGTGTGACCAAAAACCTCCAGGTCCGTTCACTCAGTTAGCAGAAAATAAAATAAAACAAGGTACCTTGTGCAAACTTGTTAACCCCACCAGTGTCGGGTCTGGTTCTGTATCGTCCTGTTCTCCTCCACCAAAACAGCTTCCCAGCTAACAATTTATAGTTGCCAAAACATTCTGGGAAGGTTAGTTTCTCGTTGCGATAACGTTAGTTTTTGGTTCCATTAACGCTAGGTTTTGGTTAGGATTTGGTCAGGATTTGGTTCCGCAAACGTTCTGGGAACGTACACTTTTGGTTGTGGGAAGGTTAGTTTTTGGTTGTGGGGAGGTCCTAAATGTTGTAACCTTTAGAGAGAATACCAACACAATATACAAAACAACTATACAAATTAGACATAATATCAATACAAGTACATATGGAGTGGGATGTTCATTGCAAAGTGATGCAAGTACAATATGTAATGTGCAGGTGAAAGTGGGGATGACCCCACTTATCCAGAGTTCAGAGGCAGTGGGAAAGAAGCTGTTCTTGTGTGTATAAAAATGCAGCTGCTTTAATACAAAAGTACTATAGCTTTAATAGGAAATACAAAAGCTTTATCTCAAGCTTTATCTAAACCTCAGTCCTTCTCAACTGGCCTAAAAAAGAAAGAAACAGAAAAGAAAAAAAAATGTAATGACAAAGAATCGAGATGTTGACAAAAGCAAGACAAAGTGCCTTACTAACAGCCCTGTTTTTTTTTTTCCTGAAAATTTGTTTTCCCATACCTTTCATTGTTATCTCATAGAAGAATTTTTATTTACCTTCAGTGTGGGGAAAACTTAAGTGCTTGCTCAATCAGGCCCTCCGCTTCTGCTGCCTTTAGCGCAGGAAAGTTTTTCTGGGCCACAACTATAATAGAAAACATGAATAAAAATTCAAATTAGGGGTGTCAAATTAGCACGTTAATTGCGATGAATTAATTACAGGAAAATTTAGCGCATTATGTTTATTAATCGCTTGATCTATTTTTTAATCTCTCACTTTAATTTTTCTGTTTGCGAGTTGCCTTTATTATGAAACCTGTGTGGGTTTCTTGTGTTTGATTGTTAGGGGTGGAAAACAATGGTCAGTCTCACCTTGAAGTGGACATTTATTGGCTATCCCTGTATTTGGGCTTGTTTAACATAAACTGGTGGTGTCCCATTGTAGCTGGACATGCATGGGGAGGAACGGTGAGTAGCAGAGAAGAGAAGTGAAAAAGGAGGAGCATGTGAAAGGTGTCGGTCCAGTGAATGTGGAATTTACATTTCTAAAAGGCCCCAATGGCACCATTGATAAAGGTAGAGTGATATGTGTTCTTTGTAGTGCTGTCCAACTTTTTTTCTTTTTTTTTTTTTTACCTTGTCTGCACACATATTATTGATTGATACCATGACGGTAGAAACCAAAAGTGTATATATGTGCATTATTACTATATGTAATATATACATATATATACGCACACATATGCGTACACATACATAAATATACACATACAAACCCAGTGTTTTTTTTTGTTTTTTTTTGGGGGGGGGGGGGAGGGTGTGGGGGGGGGGGGGGTGACGACATCCACTGCCAATCCAGGAAGCAGGAACACACGGAGACACACGTCAAGCACTGGAAATCTGCAACAAAAAACCACAAACAAAGCACGAAACCGGCACGGAGCCATCCAAAACACGAACAGCAATCGACCTAAATCTTGAGATCTGATCGCAGTCTGAGCTAAGCTATCGCTACCGCTACCTAAACCCAAAAACTAGAGAGCCAGCATGCAGGTGAACAAGCCAGTGTGTATGTGTGTGTGTGTGTGTGTGTGTGTGTGTGTGTGTGTGTGTGTGTGTGTGTGTGTGTGTGTGTGTGTGTAATAAACCAAACAAAGCTCCACCTGAAGTGTATCTATAGTGGGGGAGGGGGGGAGCAACCCCGCCACCCGCGAGACCAGAGGCCGACAAGGAAGAGCCCGGAACCCAGGCCACCGGCAACCCCACAGAGGGGAGAAGTAGGAGGGAGGCAACCCACCGCCTGCGAGGCCCCCCCCCCACCCGGCGGCGGCCGAGGGGGCCCGCGGGCGGGGCCCCCACGGCGCGGAGAGAAGCAGCCAGGGATCCCGCGGCGGCGGACCGCGACCCAGGCAATCCCCGGCCACCCGGTCCGGGCCGGACACGCGGCCAGGAGGCCCTCACCCTTCAGGCCAACGACCCCCACCCGGCAGGGGGCCAGCCTGCCCGGAGAGACAGAGCCGCCCCGGCCCCCGACGCGGGCAGGCGCACCCGTCCCCCACGAAAGTGGCCCTCCAAGACCAGAGGGGCGCCCCGCCGTAGAGGCAGCGGGGGGGAGCGGAGACGGGCCCGGAGAGAGGGAACCCCCCAACAAGGCGACACCCGCGCAGGCCCGACAACGGAGGGCCCCAGACCGCATCCCATTCATTCATCCATTCACCTATCCGATACCTATACTAATAATAATATAATATACTATACATAATAATAATAATAATACTAATAATAATACTAATAATAATAATAATAATAACCATCTTTGTATAATATAATATTGATAAATTATTAAGTTTTTGATGTCCTGCCAATGGAGGCTCAAATCCTCCATGGCAGGACCCTTCCATACCGCATTCTCACCGACACAGACATACAATCACGCACCGTTTCCCCCTCCCCGGGGGGGTCCAGCACCGCCAGAAGGCACCCCAGGCTGCACGGCGGGCCCCGCCAGGCCCGGGTAACCCGACCCACCCGTCCCAGGCCCAGGCCGGTGAGGGAACGCGGGTGATGTGGGACCCCCTCCCGCCCCTTGTGTTGAGTGCATGTGATTAATGCCATAAAAACAGGGAGGAGGGAGGGCCAAGTATCGATTGACACCGACCCCCCCCCCTCCCGAACTACATGTCCTTGTCAAGTGTATTTATAAAGTGTTGAATGTGCAGTGTCTATTTTGCTGTTAAAACCGTGAGGCGGGGAGTGCCAGGCCCCGCGGGACAGTGCCCCCCACGACCCGGACCCCCCGCCTTTCGCCTATGTGCGTATGAATCGTGTAGGGGGGGCAAGAGGGGGAGCGGAGGCCGAAGCCAGGAAGCAGGACCAGCAAAGCCGGCCCTGATAAGACACCCGCGTCCCCCCACCGGCCGTCCAGTAGACGGGGGCCGGCCCCCCGAGCCAGGCAAGGGCCCCACCGTACCTCCAAGGGCGCCCCCGGCACCGCCGGAGCACCCAGACGGAGGGGGAAACGGTCCAACATCCTCCCATTCATACTGACAACATAAGACATAGATATCTGGGAATGGTGCCACCCCGCCGTCGCGCCCGCCCGTGCACCCCCCGGTCAGGGGAGGCCCGCTCCCCGGACCCGGCCCCACCCCCCCCCGAGGCCACCCCGGCGGACACCCCAAGGGTCCCGGAGTCCCCACATCCGCAGGGGCACTTGGCCCCCGCCCAGCGACGGAGGACCAAGGCAGTAATGCCCCCCCAGCGCAGACAGCCACCCCCCACCCAGGCAGGGCCGGGCCCTCCGGGTGGGACCCCCACGTCCACGGCCCCGCCCCCTCCGGGAGGCCCGGAGACGCCCCAGCCACAGCCCCCCGCCCGAGCCCTCCCCAGCCACCCCCCCCCACCGCCATGAGGTAACCCCCCCCACAGGCCCCCAAGGCCCCCACCGGCTAGGGACAGGGCCCCGCGGCCCCCCCCACCGCCCCCCAGGGGCCACCAGAGGCCCGCGCCCCAGACCCCCCAAGCCGACCCCCAACCCCAAGGGCTACGAGATCACCACCCCCCCGCCCCCACTAGGTAACGAAGCCAATAAACGGGGACCACAGAGAGTGCAATTCAGCCGAATGTTGTTCAGTGGAGGCAGACATTATCTCACTACTAATATGATCTGATAAAAGGTTCCTAAAATGGTTGATACATAAACTGGATTTTTGTTTCCAATTTACTAGAATGGTTTTCTTTGCGATACATAAGGCAGTGAGAACCCGGTGTGTCCAATTAGGATCTATTTGAGTGTCTCCCAGGTGACCTAATATACATACCGTGGGGCACACTGGGATTCTGTGGTTGATGCTGTCCAACTTAACGCGTTAACGATGCATTAACTTCACGTCCTCTTAACACCGACAATTTTTTTAACGCATGAGATTAAAAAAAAAAGGCATTTCTGGAGCTCGTCGGCACCCGTAGCCTGAGGAAACGTATGGTGGATTGAAAGACGGAGAATGAAAAGGGACTTTTGAACGGTTAATTCACTTTCAAAAAGATGCAGATGGTTTGCTGGACAAGACTAAAGTTATTTGCATGTACTGTCGATTTGAAATGAATTACCATCGAAGTACGTCGAGTCTCAAATACCTGCAGCCAAACACACGAGCAGAGAGCGGCGCGACACGCACCGTACCCTACGCCGTAGGCTCTGCGTTGGTGTAACGCGGAACCATAAATCTATGGAAGCATATGAGGGACTATATTCAAATTAAAATGCATTTGCGGAAATGCTTTTTCATTTTAAGAATGTGCCCGCATTATTTGAGTCAAAAATGAAATTGATAATATATAATCCGATTTGCATTTTAATTTTCGTATTCAACACTGCTTATTCTTGTACTTAATTCAAATTAAAAAGAAAAAGACGTTTGAGATTTAATTTTCAAATCATGCCTCAGCAAATAGTTCACAATATTCAATTTTAAATCTAAAATTTGAAAATTAAAATGCATTTGCAGAAATGCTTTTTCATTTTAAGAATGTAGCTGCATTATTTGAGTCAAAAATAAAATTGATAATATATAATCCGAATTGCATTTTCATTTTCGTATTTAACACTGCTCATTCTTGTACTTAATTAAAATTAAAAAGAAAAAGACGTTTGAGATTTAATTTTCAAATCATGCCTCAGCAAATAGTTCACAATATTCAATTTTAAATCTAAAATTTGAAAATTAAAATGCATTTGCAGAAATGCTTTTTCATTTTAAGAATGTAGCTGCATTATTTGAGTCAAAACTAAAATTGATAATATATAATCCGAATTGCATTTTCATTTTCGTATTCAACACTGCTTATTCTTGTACTTAATTCAAATTAAAAAGAAAAAGACGTTTGAGATTTAATTTTCAAATCATGCCTCAGCAAATAGTTCACAATATTCAGTTTTAAATCTAAAATTTGAAAATTAAAATGCATTTGCAGAAATGCTTTTTCATTTTAAGAATGTAGCTGCATTATTTGAGTCAAAAATAAAATTGATAATATATAATCCGAATTGCATTTTAATTTTATTCTTTACGCTGCACATTTTATGTCATAATCAAAAAGAAAACAAAGAAGTCATTGCTTTTTCTTTTTCATGCTCTGCCCGCAAAAAAGTGTACAATATTCAAAATGAATTCGCAATCCCAGCGGCGCAGGAGAGTGACGTCACGGCTTCTCCTGTTCTCCAGCTACAGCCCAGAAACCCTGGAAACTGCTCACGTTTTTTAAGGTGACATCGTATTTTGCCGATTTCCCAAAGTCTGTTAGAAAAGGTCTGATTTCCTACAACTCTAACAGAGTTCTAGATGTCAACATGAGACACAGACAGTAGCGGCGTTTCTCTACACGGAGCGCTGGTGCCGGGCTGACTCCTCCTATTCAGACACGTGTGTTTGTTTACAACCTATGGAGCACGAAATGCAAAGAGGAGCAACGTCGACCGACAAGGTACAGTAATATTACCGGATTTTGCCACAAAAATGACTTTACTAGCATTTTCGCTTGTTTTTAGCATAATGTTTGCATGTTGAGCATGTTATTTATTTATTCCAGCTTTGTACATAGACGAGTTGCATCAAGTCCAGGCAAGGGACACGCAGAAATTCTACCCCTGTCGTTGTCCAGCGTGACAGTCTGACCGTCAACGGTATTTTTTCATACAGTAAAGTTGTCACTTCTCAAAAGTACACTTCATTGCATGGTCAGATGTGATTATTATTGTTTTCTGAATTTGGAGAGCAGAGTTTGGCATACAGGGTGTTTAACCACTGACTGAGGAGCCAGAAAATGTTTTAGAGTCCAGGTAAATTTTTATGGCTAAATATTTACTCTTAAATTGTATGTTTTGGTCCTGGTTATAGCATGCATTTCCTGAAAATTACTGCTGAGGAGCAGCATGAGTCTCCAGATGAGGAGGAGATCAATTATTTGAGAAAAACAATGTAAGTGAATGTTTGTGAGTCTTTTTGTCTTGTTTTGTTTTACTCGTGTGTAATTGGCAAAGTATTCAAGGCACTTGCAGGTACGCTTCATTTTGTGGTTGATTCAAAATTAAATGTACCTGCGAATGCCTTGAATTGTTTGCCAGAAACACACTGAAGAAGGGGGAAACGAAAACGTGTGGCGATAAATATATATATATATATTTTTTTTTATTGTATTTTTATATTTTCAGCCACAAAAAGAGGGGTATACCTTAAATACATAGAACACAAACCCCCACAACTCAATTTCCAAAAAAAAAAAGTCAAAGTCCATACATACCAAAACATATTTCATAGTGCTATAATCATGCCAAATATACTAACCAAAAATTCTACTCAATGCACTAATTGAGAATACCAGATAGTACTACCCTATCTGTTCTATCAATGACTCTGAAATAATAATTAAATAGTTAAATAATATTCCTACCTACTTCTTGATGAAGGGGACTTATTAAAAAAAACAAAAAACAAAAAAAAAAAAGTAGGAAACACTTAATGTCATTACTTTCTTATCCTAAGTTGGGGCTGGTCCGTTAAAGAACCAAAATGATATCCAAATATATACCCTCAAAACACAACGAAAACAAAACCAAAAAAACCTAACAAAACAAAACAGACATAAACGGTGGGAAAACCCCACTTAAAACAAACACAACAACAAAACAATACAAACCATTACACTCAGGTCTTATCATTGTCACTATGCCTTACAATTACCTACGGATTTCTTAAAATCAAATTCTGTATGAGATTGCCATATTTTTAAAAAGTCTGAGGATTTGCATTTACTCTTGTAGTAAATATCATCGTTCCACCAATGGGCTAATACTGGGGGTTTAGATTCTTTCCAATTTAAGGTTATACATTTCCTGGCTGCCAACATAGCAAGATAAATATATTTTTACACTTGGAATTGCTGTTCCTTTTATCCTTTTGAGCTATACTTTATTAGGAATTCAGCACACAGTTGAGTGCATTGTCTCCTATTTATTTTACTGGTGTGTAATTCCATTCTTATGTGTTTATGTATGCTCACGTGCAGCATTGACATTGATGATCCTGGTCGGAGGTTCAGGAAAAGGAGACGGCTCTGATGAGGAATATATTCCTCACCTTTGTTTATGGTATGCTTTACTTATTGGTTGTATATCAAGTAGGGGTGTAACGGTATTTGTATTCGTCCCGTCCCGTCACGGTTCGGGGGTCACGGTTCGGTTCACGCAGTCATACGGCGAATACGTCTGACTGAGTTAAAAAAAAAAAAAAAAAAAATCAATCATCGTTTTTTTTCCCCCTTATAAATATCAACAGTCACGTTCCATTACAGACCTAAATGTGTGCTAGTCTGTGCATATCAATAAATATATGTGCAATTCATATATCATCATAAATTGTAGGCTATAATAACGATATAATGTTCTAATTCTTAATTTACAACTGTCCTGAACGCATCAGGGCCGTGTGCCAACGCGGATTGGCTGTAAAGCCTGATTTATGGTTCTGCGTTAAATCGACGCAGAGCATACGCCGTAGGGTACGGCGCAGTCTACGGCGAGGTTATGCGGCGACGCGCAACCTTCGCCGTAGGCGCTGCGTTGGTGTAACGCGGTACCATAAATCAGCCTTAACAGTCACAGTGAAGGAGATTAGCGCTAAAGTTTAAAAGAGGACTAAATTTGTACAAAGTTTTGAATGTTACCCCGTTTTCCACGTTACCTGGATTATTTTGGGTTATGGAAGAGTCAACTACCGTTGGTGAGTGAGTGTAACCTTCATAAATAATTTATTTATCAGTTTCTTGACCAGCTGCCTATTTTAATGAGCTTGTGTTGTTGTGAACGAGACCGCCGAGTCTATTCTCTGTTATAGAGCTCAGAAATGATGTTATAGCCGCCGTGTCTATATCTATCTAAATAGATTGTGTAATTTAGACCAGTTATATTTTTTTTGTATTTAAATTGTATCAAAGAATGAACTGAGTCAGTCCGTGACTACCTGAGTTTTCAGAGCCATGTGATTGACAGCTGTCAGGCCTGTGTGTGTGTGTGTGTGTGTGTGTGTGTGTGTGTGTGTGTGTGTGTGTGTGTGTGTGTGTGTGTGTGTGTGTGTTCTTCTGAACAAGTTTGTGACTTTACTCTGCTTTCTGCAGCATAGGCCTATATGCTTGGCTCAATAAAAGTGAGAATAAATGTAGTTTGATGGGTAGGATGATGTTGTTGAACGTTAAAATGACTATCATAAGGCCCATGGAGAATGCTCCGCCCCCAGACGGCTCTGCCCATATGCAGCAGTAGAGGAGCCCGGGTTCAAGTATTTATTACAAGTGCACGAGCTCGTTACAATACCATCCCGCACTCACATAAACCAGTCCGTGGTAAAATTAAAAACACTAATGCACAAGTTAAATGTTTTATTCTATTTATTTTACACTTTAATAAGAGATGCTTTTTAGTTTTGTAGCCAATTGAACAAACTTTAACTTTCAAATGCTATGATCAAAATAAAGGAAGAAAAAACTCGTCTTATACATTTGGGACTTTTTGTATTTTTTTTCCCGTTGTACCGAACCCGTACCGAACCGTGACCCCTGTACCGAGGTACGTACCGAACCGTGACTTGTGTGTACCGTGACACCCCTAATATCAAGTATTTAGAAAATGTATAAAAGTACATATGTATTATGATATATACATATACTGTAATATGTATAGTACAGACTTTATTTGAAATGATAAAGTACTATTAACACTATATGATATAAAAGTGAGTAATGTGACAGTAACAGAGCTGTTGTTTTTTTCTCAACTAACAGGACAACTTCAGACTTCGAGAACTTCCAAAATCACATCCTGATGTTTGCAGGAAAGCATTTTGGCTTTAGCCCACCTGTATACACAGCTCAGACGTTGCTTGCAACACTTGGTTACAACCACCGCCTCCCTGCACGAAACCGTGATGGGACACAAGATGTAAGTTGTTGGGGTTTTTTATATCATAGTTGTCTGACACCCGAATAGATTCTTAGCACTGTTACCATATCTCGTTGTGAAATTGTTTTAAATTATGTTGTTGTTTTTTCCCAAGTTACCGATGGTTCTACAATAAAAACATGAAGAGCTGAAGTGTGTATACCCTGAAAGAGAAAAAGGACTATGGCTACTGTACATCCCTGAACTACAGAAGGCCACTCTTTCAAAGAGGCTTCAGAGTGGAAAGGGCCTTCCCAGGAGACAGAGTCTGAGGCCTGGAGATCCAAGGCCCCTGGGTCTGCTGCCACATCACAGCCACCTCCTACACATGGACTGGTAAAAACTAAAGGTGTCACGTGGAGATGCAGGTCCTCGTGATGACAGCTAAAACTTTGATTGCCCGTTGTTATATCTGTCTCAATACTCGGGAGCAAAGCTCCAGGATTTCAGGACAGAGTAAAATAATTCACCAACATAATTTCTTGTTCATGTCTTGTCACAATCCCTAAATAAATGTTGCTGTAATTGCAAATGATCTGATTATCATAACCTGTTTTCTCATAACTTCTCACTTGAATCAAAATCTCTGGGAGATTCTCTGCATTTGGTGTTTTTCACAATGAATATAATTCGGAATCGGAAAGATATATATATTTTTTATTCTGTAAACAAGGACAGAACTCAACATTTCTGACTTGTACATAATACAATGTATTAAAATAAAAACTATTTACATTGAAAGTGTAACCCAGCTAAACACTGTTATTCACACCAGCCAGTGCAAAAGAAATCCGGTGTACTGGTTGTTTGGAAGATTACAGATAGGTTTCCTGACCCAAACTAGACAGCTTGGGATGACAACCTGATTTCCTTCCGCATGCCGCAACTCTCAGCTCCACTTCAGGCTTCTGGTGGTCATCGTGGCGAAGATGTTGTTCCAGGCAGCCCGGGCCGGCCACAAAACCCCCTCTTCTAATATAAAATACTGCATGTGTGCCATATGATTACTTATGCAGAGCTTCTCCAGGTCTGTGGGCATGTCCCTGCAGTTTGTGCAGCTGGGGTTCATCTGGACCACCTGGACTTGGACGCTCAAGTAACGCCATCACATCAAACACCAGGCCTGGCAGCCTGGTCACGACCTGCCCCAGAAAGGTTTTCATCTGTGGTGGAGTCAGGGCTGTGAGGTTATCCTACACGTAAAGCATTTATTTGATATTTTATGTTATTGTACGAGATTGCATTACGAGATTTCCTGGATGACATGAGTTATCTAACCCAGCTAACAAATAAATAAATGTTACGCCAGAGAGTTGCCTTTGTAATTGTCTTTCCACAGCCAAACCTTATTTTTTGACCCTTAGAAACACGTCTACCTGCAAGTAATAAATTACCCTCTCGATTGTAAATGCAGTGATGTAAGTTAGATGTGATCTGCACACATCAAGCCAACATTTCTTTATAAAATAACATGCTCAACATGCAAACATTATGCTAAAAACAAGCGAAAATGCTAGTAAAGTCATTTTTGTGGCAAAATCCGGTAATATTACTGTACCTTGTCGGTCGACATTGCTCCTCTTTGCATTTCGTGCTCCATAGGTTGTAAACAAACACACGTGTCTGAATAGGAGGAGTCAGCCCGGCACCAGCGCTCCGTGTAGAGAAACGCTGCTGTCTGTGTCTCATGTTGACATCTAGAACTCTGTTAGAGTTGTAGGAAATCAGACCTTTTCTAACAGACTTTGGGAAATCGGCAAAATACGATGTCACCTTAAAAAACGTGAGCAGTTTCCAGGGTTTCTGGGCTGCAGCCATGGAACAGGAGAAGCCGTGACGTCACTCTCCTGCGCCGCTGGGATTGCGAATTCATTTTGAATATTGTACACTTTTTTGCGGGCAGAGCATGAAAAAGAAAAAGCAATGTCCTCTTTGTTTTCTTTTTGATTATGACATAAAATGTGCAGCGTAAAGAATAAAATTAAAATGCAATTCGGATTATATATTATCAATTTTATTTTTGACTCAAATAATGCAGCTACATTCTTAAAATGAAAAAGCATTTCTGCAAATGCATTTTAATTTTCAAATTTTAGATTTAAAATTGAATATTGTGAACTATTTGCTGAGGCATGATTTGAAAATTAAATCTCAAATGTCTTTTTCTTTTTAATTTGAATTAAGTACAAGAATAAGCAGTGTTGAATACGAAAATGAAAATGCAATTCGGATTATATATTATCAATTTTAGTTTTGACTCAAATAATGCAGCTACATTCTTAAAATGAAAAAGCATTTCTGCAAATGCATTTTAATTTTCAAATTTTAGATTTAAAATTGAATATTGTGAACTATTTGCTGAGGCATGATTTGAAAATTAAATCTCAAACGTCTTTTTCTTTTTAATTTGAATTAAGTACAAGAATGAGCAGTGTTGAATACGAAAATTAAAATGCAATTCGGATTATAGGTCCGTGTATCTTTTGGTCATTGGATTTTTCCGTCATGAGTGGGAATCAAAAAAAAAAAAACGATTGGTTTATTTGATTTTCCTTTTAAAACAAAAAACAAATATTGAATACACTGCATTTTTTCTTTTTCTGTGTTAATATGATTTAACAAAGATTCAAAATACGCTTTTATTTTCGTTTTCTATTTCATATAAGAAAAATGAAATCCCTAGTCAACAGGAAGGAAAAAACGAACCAAAAACAACCGTTTATTCATATTCGTGCACCGGAAGCTGGCATTTACAACCGAGTGAACTTAGTTCTGGATATTTAACAGGCATTCCTGTGACAATTCTCTCCAGGGGAAGTTTGATTTTAATATTTTATTGATCGGGTTTACGTGACTCGGAAATGGCTCTGTATGCTGCAGTTCGGGTAACCATGGCAACCATAGCGGCGCTGAAACAACAGATTAAGGATTATTTTTTAAAGATTGATTAAGGACTTGTTCCACAGCGGTTTGACGCACAATGACATTTCCTGCACGTTGCAGCAGATGAGTCTCCTGCAATGCTCAGAAATGAGCGTCAGAAGATTCTGTGCTCGGCATGATCTGAGGAGAAAAAGACGCAGAGCTGGAGAGCGCTTTGATTCAATCTATTTATGAGGTTTTTATTCAGATGTCCACAGTATATTGCAAATATACACACTGCATGCGACGCGAGCGAGAGTCAGCGTCAAAAACAGTTCAATTGCTTTATTTTTTATTGCACTGTCTACACTGGTTGCGAGCGACGCGGCGTCGTTTTGAGCTGGACTTTTGTCGCACGCCCTGCTTCTATTTTCTTCCCGTCGCTCGCGTTGAAAACCGGTTGAAAAAAAGTGTAAAGCGCTGTAGGAAACAGTCATTTCAATACAAGAACTTCAATAAAGTGGCAGCTGCTGGAGGGAGATCGCCAGGCTGGAAGGTTCTGATAAGATAATAAGATATAATAAGAATCTTATCTGAATCTTATTAGGGCTTAATTTGTCCCGGATCCTGCCGGATTGATCGTGTCCTCTGCTTTTTCCCCACATCCCAGTAATGATCTGACATGCTGACATGTTTGCACCGCACGCCGGTGTCACTCCAGCTGTTCGCTGTTTGATTGCGTAATCACACGCCGTTATTAATTGTTCGGTTTTTTCCCCACTTATTCCACCGAATAATAAGCTTGTTTTCTGTTTAGAAAGTACAAACGTAGGGAGATTACAAGTAATCACCCATCTTTTACTTGTCCCTTTACTCTTTTAGGAGTAATTTTAGGAGTTTCTTTCAGGAGCGCACGGGCGGGTGAATAAAGGCTGATTTATGGTTCCGCGTAAAATCGACGGCGTAACCTACAGCGTAGGGTACGCGGCGACGCGCACCGTTCGGTGACCGCGCCGCGTAACCTACGCTGTAAGGTCTGCGTTGATGTAACGCGGAACCATAAATCAGCCTTCTAAAAGGCGAGTCTCAGCTGTCAATCAAAAGAACGTGGTAGAACGTGGGGCCGATAACGCGTTCAGAGCGGGTCCGATGCCACGCATTGCGGCGCGACAGTCGGACGCTCGCATGCAGTTAGGACATGTTAGGGAGCCGTAGCCTAATTTTTGTTGACAGCTTTGTACTGAACACTGATCACCCCGATCACGTTTGCAGTGTACACGTTTAAAACCCATTAAGCATGTCGGAAGGCCGTTGTGGCTGAGTTTTGTTATTAAACGCCATAAAACTTCTGTCGGACTCAGCGTAGCCTATACTTCTCTGTCAGCAGCGCGTCATGCAAATATACAGGACCTAACAATAAACTCTCAAGCGGCTCTTAAAAGTACAGGAAAGCCGCAATACCGGCTATCTGTGTTCACTGGGGGTGCTTGCTGGAGAAGGTCGGGTTGGAAGAACCTGAGAGAGCTCCATCAGCCATGAATTCCGGCGTCAGGTAAAGTTTGTGCTGCAGTGCAATTTATACATATAATGATAATCACGTGGATACCTCACGCGTGGGACTAAATTAATTCTTCCAACCCGACCTTCTCCAGCATGCACCCCCAGTGAAGACAGATAGCCGGTCATTCGGCCATGATGAATCAAAGCGCTCTCCAGCTCTGCGTCTTTTTCTCCTCAGATCATGCCGAGCACAGAATCTTCTGTCGCTCATTTCTGAGCATTGCAGGAGACACATCTGCTGCAACGTGCAGGAAATGTGTTTGTGCGTCAAACCGCTGTGGAACAAGTCCTTAATCAATCTTTAAAAAATAATCCTTAATCTGTTGTTTCAGCGCCGCTATGGTTGCCATGGTTACCCGAACTGCAGCATACAGAGCCATTTCCGAGTCACGTAAACCCGACCAATAAAACATCAAAATCAAACTTCCCCTGGAGAGAATTGTCACAGGAATGCCTGTTAAATATCCAGAACTAAGTTCACTCGGTTGTAAATGCCAGCTTCCGGTGCACGAATATGAATAAACGGTTGTTTTTGGTTCGTTTTTTCCTTCCTGTTGACTAGGGATTTCATTTTTCTTATATGAAATAGAAAACGAAAATAAAAGCGTATTTTGAATCTTTGTTAAATCATATTAACACAGAAAAAGAAAAAATGCAGTGTAATTCAATATTTGTTTTTTGTTTTAAAAGGAAAATCAAATAAACTAATCGTTTTTTGTTTTTTGATTCCCACTCATGACGGAAAAATCCAATGACCAAAAGATACACGGACCATTATATATTATCAATTTTATTTTTGACTCAAATAATGCAGCTACATTCTTAAAATGAAAAAGCATTTCTGCAAATGCATTTTAATTTTCAAATTTTAGATTTAAAATTGAATATTGTGAACTATTTGCTGAGGCATGATTTGAAAATTAAATCTCAAACGTCTTTTTCTTTTTAATTTGAATTAAGTACAAGAATAAGCAGTGTTGAATACGAAAATTAAAATGCAAATCGGATTATATATTATCAATTTCATTTTTGACTCAAATAATGCGGGCACATTCTTAAAATGAAAAAGCATTTCCGCAAATGCATTTCAATTTGAATATAGTCCCTCATATGCTTCCATATAAATCAGCCTAAAGAGCGCAGCGCTCCGGGCCGCTCCGCCGGTCCGGGGATTAAAGTATAATTCGTTTTTCCATTAAAACCAAAAACGAAAAAAGAGAAACAGCGCCCCCATTTTCGTTTTTTCCTTTTAAATTCAAAACGGGAAAACCAATTCTGAAAAAACCAAAAAACCAAACAACCAAATCAAATAACGGCCGAAATTTGGTTTTTGTAAATTCCTTTTTTAATTTTTGTATGAATATGACGGCGGACAGACCGGAAGCGGAAGTACAGTGTAATGCCGTCAAAATAATACAAACTTATTTTCGTACATATTATATTTATAATATTTTAGTATACAGTCTTATATGGCTTTATAGACTTAACCTGTGAGAATGATACTGTTGCTTAGTTGTTTTAGGATGTTTGTATAGTTTTAAATTGTTTAATGCTCGCTGCCACAGTTTGCTCCGTTGTCACGGCGACCACAGCGGCCGCGGCGCCGGTGTTCTGTCAAATTATGCTACCCGGTGAATGCATGGATCTATTAATAAAATCTGGTGAATGTCCTACTTTGCGTCAATGCGCATGCGCACCAGTCAACAGCGTCGACTTGACTAAAACAACACGGAATCGTCCTACAGCTGTTTAAGAAGAAAACTGGGAAAACGGTAAGAATTTAGTGTTTCCTGCAACCAAATTGTAGTTTTCCATGTTTGCGTGCTAATTTAATGTTTCCTACAACCAAATTCCAACTTTCTTGTAGTTTTTCATGTTTGCGTGCGTGTCGACCAGCATGACTTTTGTTAATTGAATATAAACTACCGTGTTGCAACGCCCTATAAGCAATACTCGAGTTGTAAAAGAAAATCAGGGGGGATGGTGGATTTTTTTATCATATGGGGACAGATAATTTGTGCTGATTACAAATAATATAATATATTACAAATAATAGCACTGACCAAAACACCTGCAGAAATACTGCAGGAATGACATAGCAGCAGTTAAATGCAGCCTTCTGTAAGCTTTAAATATCCACTGGGCTTACATCAAATACATCAAAACACAACAATAAAAAACACTTTTCTGAACTTATCAATATGACTCTGTCCTTCACAGGATAAGTAAAATGGATCACTGATATTTTTTTGCTTGTAATAAGAAGATAAATCTTGTCCCACTGGCAGATTTTTCTACTTATTTCAAGTGAAAATTTACTTGAAACAGGTGAAAATTGTCAAATAAGTTATTTTTCTGGTGTTATTTTTCTGGTGATGACTCTAAATGTTGAAATAGCAGTAAAACCACATTCATTGATGAAATGACAAGGGATGGAAAGAGGGGGGATGGCAGTTTTACAGGGGGGATGATTTTGACCGTTTTTATTTCAGGGGGGAGGATTTGGACCGTTTTTATTTCGGGGGGGGATGCCATCCCCCCTCATCCCCCCTCAACTCGAGTACTGCCTATAAGAGATGTAAATATGCGTAAATAGTAGGGTGGGGTGTAGTGCAAAAATAATAATAGTAATAACACTGGTAATGATAATAATGATGATAATAATAATGCATGTATTGCTGTCATATGTTATATATAATATGTGCATGATATACAATATGCTATTTTTGGCTGCTTATAGCAGTCTTTCTATTGTATTATGTTTTAATTTTATGACATTCTTTGTTCACATTTTAGGTAATAGATGCCTATTTGCACATCTTCATTGAAAAGCACAAGGCAAGTAAGAATAACATGTTCCAGGTTAGCATATAGGGTCCATTATTAGTCCTGTTAGATGGAGACCTAAGGACTCACGCGCAGAGAAATGAGCTCTGATATGCAGGATTTAATGTTATACTATACTATACTACTTTTCTGTGCACTGGATTCTTATGGTATGTCGGTACCTATACAGTTTTTTTGCTAACCTGACTTCAGAAAGTACTGTTTTGCTTACAGAAATTTAAATTGAATTTTTTTAAAGATTGTCAACATCCCCAAGAAGGCCCTCATCCTTATTGATCCCTTTGGGAAAGAGGACTATTATTCAAGAAAAGTTCTCCACAACTGGAGGTAATCTGCACTACTCAAAATTCATGATTTACAATAAGAACTTGTATGGCTAAATGCTTAACTGTTTCTTATTCTGTGTTTCCCAGGAACTACCTTAAAAGGATGGAGAGAAGGGGCTGAGGCATGGCAGGTGGAGACTGTGCACCACAATAAACAGCAGGATGCCAGTAGCTGCAGAGTTTTGGTTATGAAGGTATTAAATCATCATTTGGATAGCTGACTAGATAGATTATTACCAAATTAATGTCCTCTTCTTCCAACTTGGTGACTATGTGAATGTGGATAAAAACACTGCGTTTCAGTTTGCAGAAAACTTCCTCACTGAGGAATCCACAGAGGTCGTCACCACAGCTGAGGCTTTGCATGAATACAGGAAGCAGATCGCCTGTAGCTGCTACAAAATCCGGGTCAGTGTAAAATGCTTGGATAATCAGTTGCCACAATGTGGTAATTACAATGACTACCACAACTACTGTTTTTTTCTGTACACATAATAAAGTGTACTTTTAAATACACATTTCATAATGGATGCTGGATATCTGTAGGTGCGCATGCTACAAAATGTAGAAATGTAAGAACAACAGAGATGCCTACACTGCTGTCAGTACACGCATAAAAAAGGGTTCTTTATTCTTTTCAAGGCGATGCAAAAGATTACTGCATAGTGTGCGCCCGGCTGGAGTGCGATCCACAGCACAGCATGATAGGAATGGTAAACAGTTTTATAAAAGAATTATAATTGTTTTATGTGAAATGACTTTATGAATGTTACATTTTTTAAATGTTATTGTTTCTGTTATGTTGTCTCACTAGGTGCAGTGTGGGACATGTCATCGGTGGGCCCATTTGGAATGCGCCAAATGGCCAATAAGATAACAACAATCGCCTTGACAGATGAGGAGGTGGCGTCTGTCAAGGCCACATTTAAATGTGTTATCTGCAGAGGTGTGTAAGATAAAACATAAAAGAGGTTGTTTAAGATTTTGGCAAATTATTCTATTACAATAACCTCTATATCCAAATTGCGAATTTCCCCATTGTGGGACTAATGAAGGAATATCTTATCTTATCTTATCTTATCTTATCTTATCTTATCTTATCTTTAGTCACATGAGTAGGTTAATTTCCTGTAATTATCAGTATGTGTTGTTGTGTTCACTGAGCAGCTCACGTCTGTCCCACAGATTTTAAAACAACAGACTGATAATTAAAGTGTCTGTTTTACCTACTCATATAACAATAGGGATTAAGGGGAAAGATGAATTTCCTATATTTTGAGGCATCCCTGCATGAATTTGTGTATTGTCTATGAAATATGTAATAAGCCCTGTAATGCAATAACGAGATTTCAGTGAATATTGACATGAAGATACTGATATACAATTTTCATGCTTCTTGCAGATCCAATGAAGGAGCCTGTAGTGGGCGCATGCTGCCGCAGCCTCATTGGTTGCAGAACATGTGTGGATGAGTGGGTGATTCATGAGCCCAGTTGCCCCAAATGCAGGGATGGGGAATTTCGGGTGAAAAGCTTCATCCTGACCGGCGTTGAAGACACTCTGAATATTTTCAAAGACACTATTAGGGGATAAATAGTTTTTTTATTACATTTTTTTGGTTCATAATAGTTCATGTTTTATTTGGTTGTCGTAGTGTCCTTGGGCAAGATACCTTACCCACCTGTCCCGTGTGAATGTGTATGAATGTGTATGAATGTTGGTGGTGGTCGGAGGGGCCGTTTGGCGCGGAATGGCAGCCACGCTTCCGTCAGTCTGCCCCAGGGCAGCTGTGGCTACAAATGTAGCTTACCATCACCAGAGAGAATGTGTATGAATGAATAATGGTCTAAGTGTAGCACTTTGAGATTAATTGAATGAAAAGTGCGTTACAAGTTAAATGCCTTATTATTATTATTATTGGTTGTTTGGTTATTTTTGTTAATCTGTTAAGTTTACTCGTGTTCATATTAATAAATTAGAATTTGTTTGCACTCTTTTGTTTACTGAGTACTCTGTTTCCTAAGTGGTGTGTTTGGGTTGAAGTGCTAGTTGTATTTGTTTAACACATCCCACGCACACATACTGTACATACAGTTTTGTTTAAACACATTCAAACCATTGAAATGATTCTCTACTTTGTCAATACACCTGCAACTTTTTGGCTGTTTTCAAATTGGCAAAATGTAAGGTCACATTACAGGGTCGGACATATTAACGTTATGTCAGGGTGTATTTTACTGCAATCTGTAGCAATCCACGGGCCGGCCCAACTGTGAGGAGGACCACCGCATTATCCGTCCAGAGTCCTGGCGAAGAACAGACACCAAACTGAAGACCTAGCACTCTTGTATGGAGAGCCTGCTGGCATACAGTATGGCAGTATGGTATGGGACCTGCACTGAGGCCACCAGGAAGAGACTTCAGGGGGGAATCAAAGCAGCACAGAAGATTGCCGGGTGGCCTCTCCCCTCCCTGTCAAACTTTGGCACCTCCCGCTGCCTCAGCAGGGCACAGAATATAATTTAGGACGGACAGATCCCATCTAGGTTCTGAAATATTTGACCTGTTGCCCTCTGGCAGTTGCTACAGGTGCATCACAGCACTCACAAACAGACTTAAAAACCGTTTCTTCCCCAGAGCTATAATCACCCTCATCTCTAATATGCACTGACACAAATGTACACACACGTGCAATATATTGAACTGTGAATGCTGCTAAAATGATGTCTGAGTGAGGTTTATTGCTTTGTATTTGTGTTTTTGCACTTTAAAACCTCCAGAGATGCATAACGGTAATAAAGACTATTCTATTGTCGTCTATTCTGAGCAGCCTAGTCTGGCTTAAAAACGAGCACATACGCAATGACAAAAACATATTACGCCTGTTTCAGACTAATTTACTAGACACACACAGACAATGTCGATCGATCCTCGTGCCCTGACACTGATCAGCTGTGTATCCCCTCTCTACCTGTCTACAATCCCCCGTCTACCTGTCTGTCTATAAACTATGCCATGTTTTTCCTTCCTCAGCATTGCAACATAACAAACTGTGATATGAATCAATCCGAAATAATGAGAGATTAATCAAGAAAACCTTGCAAATTCATGCAAAAAAAATGTCATGGAAATGCTACTTCTGTATAGTAGCAGTCTAATACAACGTTGACCATTGTTAACGTGCATAAATTAAACTTCGGTAGGCTATCTCTGTGGAATCTGCCCCAGAGAGCGGCATCAGCCGTGGCATCTCTGTGGCAGCCTGATCAGCTGTATCACCTGTCTAGCTGTCACTAATCATGACACACACCCACATTCACACAAACACACAACAGTTGTAATCAGTACTGGAGTTGAGGGGGGATGAGGGGGGATGAGGGGGGATGGCATCCCCCCCTGAAATAAAAACGGTCCAAATCATCCCCCCCTGAAATAAAAACGGTCCAAATCATCCCCCCCTGAAATAAAACGGTCCAAATCATCCCCCTGTAAAACTGCCATCCCCCCCCTTTCCATCCCTTATGTCATTTCATCAATGAATGTGGTTTTACTGCTATTTCAACATTTAGAGTCATCACCAGAAAAATAACACCAGAAAAATAACTTATTTGACAATTTTCACCTGGTTTGAGAAAATTTTCACTTGAAATAAGTAGAAAAATCTGCCAGTGGGACAAGATTTATCTTCTCATTACAAGCAAAAAAATCTTGTTCCACTAGCAGATTTTTCTAATTTTAAGTGAAAATCTACTTGTAACAGGTGAAAATTGTTGTTTTTTCCAGTGATGAGTCTTGTTTTAAGTGTAATGAGATTTTTTTTTACTAAAATTAGACATTTTAACAAGATTTTGAGTTTTTGCAGTGATCCATTTTACTTATCCTGTGAAGGACAGAGTCATATTGATAAGTTCAGAAAAGTGTTTTTTATTGTTGTGTTTTGATGTATTTGATGTAAGCCCAGTGGATATTTAAAGCTTACAGAAGGCTGCATTTAACTGCTGCTATGTCATTCCTGCAGTATTTCTACAGGTGTTTTGGTCACTGCTATTATTTGTAATATATTATATTATTTGTAATTAGCACAAATTATCTGTCCCCATATGATAAAATCCACCACCCCCCCTGATTTTTTTTTTACAACTCGGGTACTGGTTGTAATGTTATGTTGTGACGTCGTGCTACTGTTAAACTGTAGCATTTTTGAGTGGACGTCCTCTGGAGTAGGCCCTACATGGGAAAGCCGGCGGCGGCCGCCGCTGTGGTCGCCATGGCAACGGAGCAAACTGTGGCAACTGTGGTAAAACTATACAAACATCCTAAAACAACTAAGCAACAGTATCATTCTCACAGGTTAAGTCTATAAAGCCATATAAGACTGTATACTAAGATATTATAAATATAATATGTACGAAAATAAGTTTGTATTATTTTGACGGCATTACACTGTTCTTCCGCTTCCGGTCTGTCCGCCGTCATATTCATACAAAAATTAAAAAAGGAATTTACAAAAACCAAATTTCGGCCGTTATTTGATTTGGTTGTTTGTTTTTTTGTTTTTTTCAGAATTGGTTTTCCCGTTTTGAATTTAAAAGGAAAAAACGAAAATGGGGGCGCTGTTTCTCTTTTTTCGTTTTTGGTTTTAATGGAAAAACGAATTATACTTTAATCCCCGGACCTCCGCCCCCCCCCACCTCGTCAAAAGCAGACAAAGCTGTAGCAGCTTGCAAAAAATGACCAGTCAAATCAAACTTTATTTGTTAAGCGCTTTTCTTACAAAATAAAAAATGCAACGCAAAGCGCTTTACATAAAACATAAAACTCAATAATGCCCCCCCGCACACACACACTCGCACAGACGGGCGCACAAGTTTATGGCTGAGCACTGAGGATCAGGTGAGGAAACAGTCCGGTGGAGTAACACTCCCTGCTGTTACATGTGCACTTTATTTGTTTGTAATTTAGTTTTTGTATCCCCCTGTTTTGATCCCGCTTAGGAGAAGGGGATATTTTTTGAGCCTTTTATTTTCCTCCATATGTTTATAAATGCATATGGTTCATTGTTTTACATTGAGCTGCTTAAAAAAACAAGGAATCTTAAATTAGTCTTTACAAGTGTAAAGTTGGGGACTACATTGTGTTTGTATTTATGAAGGAATGTTACATTATTTTGTGGAAAGTTGAATAAACATTGGCATAAAGCAGCATATTTGCCCTTTCTCAGGTTGTTAACAGTATTAAAAACATTAAAAAAAATACCTTGAGGTAATTTAGAACAGCACAAAATGTGTGAATAAATTAATCGCAATTAATCGCATAGTTAATTACAGAAATCATGGATTAATTAAGATTACAAATTTTAATCGTTGGCCAGCACTAGTTCTTTGTGGAAAGGAATTTGCTTACCATCGAAGAGGCTCAAGTTTAGCCTACCACTTAAATGCAAAGCACCCGGTCAACAAGCAAAGCCACAGCTAACGTTAGCAGCAAAGATTTTAGCAGCGACACAGCCACAGCAACGCTCTTCGCCAAACTAAACTCGAGGAGAGCAGCCCGCCGCACGTCTGTGACCGAGAGGCTGCCAGATGTTCCTGCAAAGTGGATGTAAATGGCTAGGACTGCATCTGTTCATGTCTGTTAAAAAAATAAATCAATTACTTTATAAAGCCACTTTTTTGTTGTTATATATCAATCTTTTGATCTGCCACAATAATGTAATGAATTTAAAGGAAAACACCTGAAGTTGAGGGCTTTTCTCAGAAAATTTTAGGTGAGATTAAAAAAGAGATCTATTAGATTAATGAATTACAGATCTTTATTAATTAATCTCAAACAACCAAATGGGAACCTTATATGGAGGTATAGTGCAACCACAACAGAACGTTTCAGTTGGTTGGTTCCCATAACATTTTGGGAATGTTAGAACCCTTAAGAAACCTTCCCTTTGGTTTGAACTAACTTTTAGAAAACCAAATGTTTTCTGTTAGTGGGGTTGGTGCACCAGGTTACAGCTCGACTCCAAAGCGTTACAGGTGTGTGGCCCACACCCGCTGCAGCACGTTTCGTCTCTCGTTTCCAGCATTGCCAGAGGTACTCTGGGGTCCGTCCCTGTTGTCATCCTGTCTGGTAACGATTCACCGCAAACTAGCGGTAAGGCTTGGTTGACCTACCGCTGCCTGCAGGTTATCTCTCTCTTTCAAAAGTTACAGTCCACAAACTCGACCATTACTTTATAGTATAAAGTTTATACAAATCACTCATGTAATCAGGTGGACCCTCTCATTAACCTAACACCACATGAAGTCTTAAGAAAAATTATACGGAGACTCTTCTCTTACTCGACTGTTTACCAGGCATCCCAATACTAGCTTTTTTCTCAACTCTAGCTTCTCACGTCTTCACTTAGAAGTCCATCACATACCATATTGTAAATAAAATACATTTTTTTAAATATATTTTTAAACCTTTAGATTAGATATTTAAATGAATGAGAATATAAAATAATATGAATTATTTGTATAACATTTTGTATAACCAACATACTTACATACTAATTGTAGATTTATTTATATACCCGGGTGTGTGTATACACAAACATGTAAATATGAAAAAAAGACAATAAACCTAAATAAAATGGAATCATAATTTATATTGATATCATTGCAAACATCTGTATGGGACAGAGAGTTCAATGTGTGCTTCATTCTGAAACAATAAAACTACTGATTTCTGCTTTAAAATCAATCGATTTGCCAAAACAAAGAAAGGAACCCTCACACAAGCACTTTCAGATCATTCTTATCAAATAGGAAATACATGGTGGTTGGATATTGTGTTGAAATTGTTTGCTGGAACCAAACTAATGTCATCGGTTAGTTAATTATTTAATTCATTTCATTTCATTCATTCCTTTTGTAAATCAACTTCAGTCTTTTTCAAGGTCACAGGAATCGGTTGGAGCGCATCGCAGCTGTCACTGGGTGAAAGGTGGTGGACAGCTCGGACAACCAGGACAACTGATGGAAGAATGCTGAGTACCCGGAGAAACCCCATGCATGCATGGGGTGAACATGTAAACTCAATCTAGAAACATGCCAGTCAGAATTTTACTACAATTTAATTAATTGTTTTATTCTTATTCCTTGGATTGTAGTCCCTTCAAGTGTCTATAAATGGTTGAAGCAGTGGACAAGGATGATCTTCTGTAGTGGTTCTGTCGTATAGCGAACCAGAAGAAGGCTTACACATCTGTTTAATGTTTTTTTGGAGAGGATTTTCTGTGTTGGCCATTATGTTTCATGACTATCTCCAGAGGCTCAAGGGCAGTCCCCACCAAAGAGCCAGATTTCTTTAACACTTTGTTTAGTTTGCTCTGATCACTTGCACTCTGATCACAGAGCAATCACTTGCTCTGATTCTGCTGCCCTGAGAGATGACTGCAAATGAAATTGCATCCTCCACCCCAGATTTGCTGAAGATATACAACATCTATCTACAAACCCTAGAATACCATACAAACTGTTTTTTTTTTCATGAAGTAAAATGGGCTTTTCCCCCTCCCTGAAAGCAAACTTAGTATCAAATTTGCAGAACGGCATGTTTCCCAGGAAACAATCATATACTGTATATCCAGTCCTCCACTTCCTCCACCTCTTCTCACAGAATGAAATCGTGTTGAGATTATTCGTGATCCTGGTAAAATTCACAATCGTCTCCTTTGTCTTGTTCATTGTCAAGATAACGTGACTGTCATCAAGACACATCATGTCACAAAGCAGGCACCCACTTTTCCTCTCCACCGCTGACGCACTCCACAACTGCAGAATCATCTGGGTATTTGTAGTTTGTTGTGGTGGAAATTCTGAACTTGTGGTCAGTGTACAACTTGTTAGATTCATGAGCTCCCTTGCTCAGTTGAGATGGTAGAAAACACCACACTAGATGCAAGCCATTAACTAAGACCATTGTTGTTATATTCTCTCATTAAGGCTATAATTTCTTTAATTTTCACTGACTTTTTACTTAGATTCAGGCAAAAGACTAGTTTGTTCGGTTTATGCACAAGTGATGTGGATTAAAAAATGTATATTGTTTAAACACCTTACTAAACTGAAACAAAACAAAACAAAAAACAAACTTTTTTTATCTTGGAAAACTGCTGTATAACTAGATAATTTACATGTATTTATCTTTGTTATATATGCACTAAAAAGTTTAAATTGTGGTTTTATGGGGAGTTTAATGTTTTTGAATGTTGATCTACTGTGATCAACTTATTAAAAAAGGAATAAAAACCTGTCATTTAAAAAAAACATCTGTCTATATTCAATTCAAGTTAGACAATTCTATTCTAACTTCAATGCTGTGCATTCCAAGTTGCAAGTAGACACCATGTTGACATTAATGTCCATTAAATCACTCAGTACGTTAACATGCAGCAGTTTAATCGGGTTTCTGATCGTATAAGACATCTGTCATATACTGATTTATATATAAAGTGATCGTAACGACAGTTTTACGACAGTGACGTTTTACGTGATAGGTATGATGCTTTACGGGTCATTCAGAAAACTCCACGCTTGTCGTATGTTGGTCGTTGTGAGCTGTATGCTGAGAGCTGTTAATAAAGCCGAGTTAAATGAGAGAAGCCTTCCCTCGATCATTCTACAACATCGTTCGGACTTTTAAACTGCATGTAAACACCTCAATCCGATCTACTTCGGACCTATTTCGGACCTATATCGGACATTTAGTAATCGGGTAGCAACACCTAGATAACCCGTTCACAGTCGGAATGTTAACTCCATGTAAACGGGGACATCGGATATTGCAGTCTGCGCATGCTCGAGAATTTCCTCTGGGGGGCATTCACCCGAAAGTGAAAGGAGGACGGAGGACGGAGGCTCCGGACACCGGAGCAGATCAAAATAAAGGTGAGTTGCTAACTTAGTTGCTAAAACTTGTTGCCTTTGTTCAAAGAATGTTTTGTTCTGTATGTTCTGTAATGTTATGCACGTCGTTTCGATAAAAGCGTCTGCTAAATAACGATTTACCTGTACATTTACATTTAACCCTCAAGCGTGCAGGGGTGAGGGGTTATTCAATCTAACTTATGCTCATGTTATGTTTGACTACCAATAACACATTACATAAATTATAACCTAATTCTTTGTTAAATGTGTTATTATCCAACTGCGTTCCAACTTTACAGTACTTTTTTGGGCATTATTGGCTTTATTGTCTGACTTTAAAGGGGACCTATTATGAAAAACAAGTTTTTTCTTGCTTTAACATATATAAAGTGGTCTCCCCTCAGCCTGCCAACTCAGAGAAGGATGAAAGCAGCCAAATTCTGCAGGGTCTGTACAGCCGCCCGGAGGATCCTTCCAGTGTCATGTGACTTCTACGAGCCGTTTAGAATCTGCTCCTGTCGTTACGTAACAACAGGCGCAGATTTCCATAGGTCGGCCTCCGCTGCTGAAACCACGCCCACAACTAACTCTGCCGGCCGGAGCATTGTTGCCATTGTTCCGAAGCGGTGGCTGTTTCAACAACGAGGGACAGTTAAAATGAGGTTTTGCATCGAGACTTACCCTCATAAAAGGATCAGTACCAGCAGTACGGACCCGGCAACTGCACACGAGTCAGCGGTAAGTGACGTTAATTTTTTATGTTATTTTAATTTGTTTACAAGTATGATCTTTGCATGGGCTAAGTATTTAGCTTAGCTCCGGTGTTACTCCGTGTTATGGAGCTCTATTAGTACCGTAATACATTTTTTTTCTGTTTATGGTTTCAGATCTTCCAAGCACCTGAAGCTTCAACGACACCTTCAGAAGACGCACGGTTCTTCCTTGAGCCAACAATAGTGCATACATGTTATTTATATACAACTTATGTTTTTGTTTTTTTTAAAAGGAACCCTGGCTATTAAGACATGTAGGTCTTAAAAGATAAATGTTGGTATCAATTATAACAATGTGATATAAAAAACCTTTTTGATGTCTTCGTTTTTATAAAATTTGAAAATATAATTTAACATGTAGGTCGCCATTGTTGTAGTGATTCTGGGTAGTAACGTCACACGGTGGCTCCTGCTGGCCCCCGTACACTGTTCTGACACCCAGAAACAGATGAAAACACAGCTAAACAGGTGACGGCGCACCAGAAACACAGATCAAAACACAGCCAAACATTAAGGTGACGGCGCACCTACAAAAAAGTTAAAAAAAAAAAAAAAAGTACAGCACCATAAAGCATGAATTACAAAAACACCATAAAACTCAGAGACTAACAGACCACACGTTTCAACCAGCAGATAACCGATGCTATAAAAACCCCAGCCAGATCTGGCGTCATTAAATTAAATAAAGATGTTCTTGCCTATTTGAAGCGAAGTCTGCGCCTCCCGTTTTGTCAAAGTCCGGGGCCAGTCCCCTCAGCCTCTGGTCTGTCATCAAACGGTGGACCCAGCACCCGAAGCCGGTTTTAGGGGGGGGCAGGGGTGGGCTATGCTCACCGGCGTCTCCATCCCGGCCAGAGCGGAGAGCGCAGAGCGCAGAGCGGGTGGCGGAGCGCTGCAGGCTCTAAGCCCCGGCTACGCAGGCTACGGCGTAGCCTACGCCGTCTGCGCCGTAGGCTACGCCGTCTACGCAGGAGCCTGATGCACTGGTAAGATGCTCACGACATTGATCATTTTTGCAGATCTCCCGTGCATCACAGAACTTTGATCCAGTTTGCCTGAACTGAGGCGTCTTATGGGCTCCCTCGTCAGCCTCCACGGCCGGGAGATGCTGCTCAACTATGTTTTAGATACCTGTCCCAGTTAAACTAACAGGGCTTATCTTCCCAGAGCCACCGTTGTACGTCACCGCTCCCAGAATGCATTGCGCAGGTAGAACATGGCGCCTCCCGCAGGTCAAAATATGTGATAAACATTGTAGATTTTTAAAGCAATTAGATTATTTTATGTGTTTCTAACAACATATTTTAGTATAAGAGAACAATTGTGGCTAATTAGGGACTACATGTCTTAATAGCCAGGGTTCCCTTTAACAATAAAGTTGCCATTTGTGAAAATTCAGTGTTGTGATTTCTTTATAGTTAACATGATACATTTGTCTTGTAACATAAGAAATTAAATGATGAGGAATCGGAGTAAATAACTGTGGTGTACCTGTTTAGAATTCAATTAAATCTTCCTGTGTGAATTAGTATGAAGACGAGGTGACCCGGTCCCTCTTCAGGTAACTAAAGGCTGATTTATGGTTCTGCGTTACACCAACGCCTACGGCGTAAGGTACGCGTCGATTTAACGCAGAACCGTAATTCAGGTTTTAAGAAATCTGTTTACACCGTGTCATAAATGCATGCAAGCATCCGACTATTGCGTCGAGCTGCGTGACATTGGACGCTCTCTGTCCACATTGAAACGGTTAAACTCGCGGCCAGTTAGGACAGTCCAATAGAAAATAAAGCAATGGAATTGATTTTATCACTGAAGTTCGATCGCATCGCATGGGACACGCTTTGTGTACGCAGCCGCTGCTCTTCTGCCAGAGTGAGGCTTTGTTCCCTCCCCTGCTACATGTCATTTAGGCAGCCAATCAGCACAGAGCCTCATTATCATAGCCTCCCCGCCCCTCAGAATCCCTCATAGAAAAGGAGGTTAGAAACGGTAAAAATAAAGACATGGCCCAGAGGCTGAATTTCTGATTCATGTAGAAAAAACAAGCTTTTGATTGTTTTTAAGACATTCAAGGCCTGTTTAAAATATACATTAAATTCTAGTCCAGTCGAAAGGATAAGGTCTGCTGAGACCTCAAGGAGCAGTTCCCCGCTGCAGAGGAACTCTGAGTTACCAGGTAAGTTCTGCAATATGCTGGCTGCAACAACCAATGCTTCTTTATGTTTAAACATATACCCACGTTAGGACATGTAATAAGTTTTACACCAATTCTGTCTTCAGAGATAAGTGCCCAGAGACCTCGTCGTAGGCGGCAGGGGCATACAGGTGATGTCAACATCCAGCCCCTCACGGCCAATGACCTCCAACCCACAACCGGAAGCGTACCTGGGTACCATCATGCCCTCCCAGGGCCATCAAGCCCCTGTCTACCGCAACCTCTAGACATGTGAAGATATTTCGTTTTAGTTCAGTTTTAGATACCTCTACAATTTGCACATGTTGATATTTTGTTTAAGATTTGTATACCATGTTGTATCTGTTCATAATAAATGTAACACTCAAACACTAATATAGCTCTTTGTTTGTAATAAAAGTGAAACACATAACTACGGATGAAATGACTTTATTCGTGGCATGAAAGATACAAGTGTGTGCTGTACAGCAAAAAAGATTAAAGAAGCTCTTACAACTGAAAACAAAATGCTAAAACAAGGGTCTGCGCAGAAGGAAGTTTGCACTCAAATAGTCTGTAAGCACCTCTCTGATCTTCTGACCACAGCATTGTCAGAGGCGTTGTGGGCACGGGCACCAGGTTGTGGTAGGTCGGATTCTAATGCAGTAGCCTCATCTGTCCAGGTGGGATTTACACTGTCCTCTCATCTTTACATAAATTATGCAACGCACACAGGATTTAAAGTAAAAAAAAATCCTGAGCCTGAACTTTTTTTTCTGGGAGTGGGGGCACATGGGCCTCAGCATAAGTGCTGAAGCATCGGCAAGATAAAACACTCTTTTTGAGCTTCTCTGATAGCTGTTTTTTAAAACTCTGGTGCTGTGCCCATACCTGTCAAGTCTCCCGTTTTGGCTGGGAAACTACCGTATTTTACCCCTCTTTCCCGCCGTCCTCCCGTATTAGTATTTTCCCGTAAATTTCCCGTTTTATAATATAATAATTTTTAAAAAGGGTTATTGTGCCTTTTGCGCCTCTCGCAAGGTTAGTGGCAGCAAAGGGAACAAACTCGGAACAACAAATCAGACCAGGTCCTCGTACGACATCTTTTCTTGTTGTTAAGTGGAGGTCAACCGGAGGTGGCTCTTTGTTGAAATGGTTACAATGGTTGCAGCCCCACCTAGTGTCACGGAGTCAGCCAAACTCTGGCCATTTATCCGATCTCTGAACAGCATGTAAACTCAGACAAGTGATTCGGTCTTCTGCATGTCTTTATCTGATACGATCAGAAATCCGATCTCTTTGCTTGCTGCATGTAAACGTACTGACTGTGTAGGGGAACCGTAAGTGTATCTGACTATTTATGTCTACAGAAATGTCAGAATAATGAATCTGCCCAAAAATTGTAGTTAGAGCCATACATATTTACCATGAGAGTGCAATTATCATGAATATGTGGACAGTAGTGATCCTTCACCGAATACTCAAGAAGTGCCCAAACATGAATCAATGCAAGTACAGCTGGTGCATACTGTAACTGGCCATCTATAAATATTGAAAAAAAAAAAGAAAGTTTTATTGTCATGGTTATACTTGGTTGTTCTGCACACATCATCTGGGCAGAGCTTTTCACTCGAGCGGTGTCCTCTTTTATCAGTTCAAAATCTGTCGTCTCTGTCATTGTCCCTATGTGTTATTGCTTTGCTATTTCTGTTGAGGCACATACAAGGGTTGCCAATTATGCTTATTATTAGCAGCTTTGTGCTCTTTTTTTCTTTTTTGGTGAATGTTGGCAGTCATGGGTTGCAGGTTTTGGGTTTGATTTCAGAGCTGTGGCTTGTTTTGGGCTTGGACATGTCTGCCACCTTTCATTTACCCTATGTGCAATCCTTATGTGCAGCCTAGAAATGACATAACCATGCTCGAAATGTAACAAAAGTTTAGGAGTGGGAAACTTCATAAATCACAACAGTGGCTCACTATATAAGGGCATTTAAATCGTATACACTGTATTGTTGGCTGTCTACTGTATACACACTATACACGCCACATCTTATTCCTTTTAAATAAAATGTGACATTAAACACTGCCTGTCTTTGAGTTACTCATGTGTGGCATTATGCCAAAGTGGGTGAAATATTCTCGCTCACTCCTGCCAGCCCCTCCCTAATCTGTCGCTCTGATGCATCTTCACTCTTGCAGTAATGTTTGAAACTGCACTGATTCATACTAATAAATAACTATTTTCATGATGTGTAACAGATTTCTCTATGCTAGTGTTTTCATTGTTCAAATAACTTTCATTTATTTTTCTCATGAAACCTGGCAACTACATATGCTGCAGTGGAAGGGTCCTGTGATAACAACCAGGAGTTCTGCACTTTCTCGTGAAGAATAAAATGTGCGGGTCAGAAACGTAATTTTTGTTCTTGCCAGCTTGAGAATAAGAAACAGATTTATGTCCTTGTGGACTAAAATAAGCTTCACTCCAACAGAAACACAAAAATGTGTGGAAACACAAAAAAACAAACTTTTCCAAAACAACTAGAATGAGCTCAAAAACGATTTTAGTTGATGGCGGTCTGAGTAGTCTTTATTCAACAAACAATCTGAGACGGCTGGTAATGGAACAGCAAAACCAGAGCAAAACTGTGAGAAAGAATAGAAAAGATTTGTTAAAACTTTCCATGAGACGTTGATAATTTGAATGGACATTTTACCGAACAGCATCCAGGTGGTCAGAGAATTCTGTGTTTTTCAGAGTCTGCTAACAAACGACCATGCAACCAAGAGGAGGCTAATTTACGACAGTGGCTGGGACTTCCTAGAGGCCAGCACCACTCTGCAAACAAAGGAGTCGACAAAGAGAAGACAAAATTTACAACCTGTCCAGCCAACTTTATAGTTGGCACGGCAACCCAGAAAGTTAAGGCTAAAGGAAGGCAGTCATAAAAACTTTGCCACATTCCTGCAGTGACTCCTAGAAAAACTACCTTAAGTTGCTTAAACTTTGAATCTTCACTTGGTTTCAGTTTGTCAGTGTTTTAGTTACAATTTATTATGATTTTTCTTCTGAAATTAATCAGAGTATTTTTATGTACTCCAGAATGGTGCATTTTGAGGTTTTCTGCATATTAATTATTTCATTGTTATGTTTTTTTGTTTTTCTTTATTCAGTTTCCTTCTTTAATAGTTATTTGTTTATTCCACTTATATTTATTTATAAAAATTATGAACAGAACCAGTGAGTCAAACATGCATTGAGAACGGGTCTGATTTACTGCCAGCAATGCAAACCAAGCTCGTGCAGAGACCAAACAGCCCTTAGCAGAGGGCCCCGGACCCCATACTCGCGGGGCACGCCCCACAGAATACCATGAGGGACACGGTCAAATGCCTTCACCACATCCACAAAGCACATGTAGACTGGTTGGGCAAACTTCCATAAACCCTCAAGAACCCTGCAGAGGGTATAGAGCTGGTCCAGTGTTCCACGACCGGGACGAAAACCGCATGGTTTTTCTTGAATCTGAGGTTCGACTATCAGCCATATTCTCCTCTCCAGTACCCTGGCGTAGACTTTCCCGGGGAGGCTGAGAAGTGTGATCCCCCTATAGTTGGAACACATTCTCCGGTCCCCCTTTTTAAAAAGAGGGACCACCACCCCGGTTTGCCACTCCAGCGGTACTGTTCCCTTCTTCCATGCAATGTCATAGAGGCGTGTCAACCAAGACAGCCCCACGACATCCAGTGACTTGAGGCACTCAGGGTGAATCTCATCCACCCCCGGTGCCTTGAAGCCAATGCATACACTGCTGATTTCAATAACAATGCAGACATATAAAACCGATCACAGTAAGTTTTGAAATAGCAGCCTAAGATACTATATTTAAATATTAACTGACAGCATTCAAAAGCAGTAGCTATACAGAGTAAAGTCAATGAGAAATTCCTTAATTAGGGCCCCAGCACTGACAGTGCGAAGGCCCTATTGTATCTGTAGGAATTTTTCTTTTCTCGTTTTTATTTTTCAGACAAAATGAGGGCCTTTTTGCCCCCCTAAACATGCCCCAAAAGTCATCAAATTTTGCACACAAGCCAGGCCTGGCAAAAAGTTTGATATTTAATAGTTTGCATTAATGGCCGTGGCCTAATGGCTCAACAGTGCCCCATAGAAAACTTTGTACCTCAAGCCCCACAATACGGTTTGACGTACATGCACGAAAATCGCTACACACCTGTATCATGTCGCAACTTAAAGAAAAGTCTCTTGGCGCCATGGCCGAAACCGAACAGGAAGTCGGCCATTTTTAATTAATCGTGTAATTTTGGCGCAACTTATGCCATTTCTTCGGCCTTTAATGCAGCCCGAACCGTGCACCCAGGTGTGTTATACATCTAAATGTGCATCTCCGTCCTGCGACCATGGGCATTACTTTTCTCAGTCAAAAGTGTTACCGTGGCGACGATAGACGCCAAAAAGCGTGACCCCCTTCATCTGATTGGTCCATATTTGATAGTTCCTACTTTCTGACATAACTTTTGAATGGTTTGACATAGAGAGTCGTGGGTGGTGTCATCGGACTCGGTTTTGACTCCTTCACCTTAATTGGTGCAAATTAGCCCCGCCCCTTCTTCTGATTGGTCGATATTTGATAGTTCCTCTTTTCTGCCATAACTTTTGAATGGTTTGACATAAAGACTCGTGGGTGGTGTAATCGGACTTAGTTTTGAGTCCTTGACTTTTATTGGTGAAAATCGCACGCGTGAGGGCCCGTTCATCGCTGCTTGCAGCTTTAATTATCTTTGTTTCTGCCTACACACACACACACACACACACACACACACGTGAAATATTCATCAGCGTAGGCACAAACACTTCTCTGACCTCTGTGTGAGTGCCTTCCAGCAATGAGTACAACCAAAATTCTCGTTGATATGTCACTACTTATTCTGTGTCAACCTGACACAGAATAAGTAGTGAGGACCAGCACACAACCACTGCTCACTAACATTTGTATTTGGAAGTTGGACATTTTAACTGGAGCTCCCCTGAAGTCACAATTTTAACTCCAAATAAACCTCATGTATTCTGACATCAAAACCAACATAGCCGCCATGTGAACAAGGTAAACATTTAGCTAATTTTACTGTTTATAATAATTCTGTTTATCTATTTTCATTTTTATTCTATTCTTGTTTAATTTTATTCAACTCAGACGTAAATTTTTATCACTAATTATGTAGCTACGATGTTTGTATGTGTTAAATGCTAAACACACCATTGTTACAAACTAGAAGTTATTGCTAACGATGACTAATGGGGCAATGGCTACAACGTTTTTTTTTTTTTTTTTTACCTTGTCTGCACACATATTAATGGTTAATACCATGCTGGTAAGAACCTAAGGCATATATATGTGCATTTTTGGAAGTTGTGCTTACCCTTCAAAAAAACGTGCATGTATTAGAGCACGGTGGACCGTCTGTCCCTAGAGGTTTTCTGTAGTTCTTTCAGCATCTACATTTTCACGTTTCTTCCACGAACCAAGGAACATACGTATTCCACAAAGTTAGTTTTGCTCACCTGGAAAAATATTACTTATAAAAATGATAATGGTGCTGACATGTCAGCATGATGTGATTTTTTTTCAATGTTATTTTAGCATTCAAGCTAATAACTAGTGTGGCTTGATAATTGTAGTGTATTTTTATGTTTTACACAAACACTGGATGATTAATTGTTATTGGTGAAATAAGACTCAGACCATGTATTGCTGACCCTTATTGAAAGGCCTGTTTAGCGGTCTGCAAGACTAGAAATCACACACCTCCTTGACTGAGGGCAAAATGCAACTGGAACACAGTCAACTCGGGTATGACATTGTTACAAATTCAGATATCCCATTTCTGATGTAAACTAAACGCACCAAAAGAAGTCGTCACCCTCTGGGAAATGGTCCATATAAAAGTCTGAACGCTTCAGCAGGAGAGTGTGCCTAAAGGAAATTTCTTTGCAGGCTTAAATTAAGAAGAAAAAAAAGGTCAAACACTGATTGAACAAAATTAATTCCGTGCTTGGTCTTTCCTTTTCTGTCAATGAAATAAGGTCAGAGACAAGCAGAAGCAAATGTTCTAATGTTCCTCTCGTTGAACATCTCTGAATGCAACTTCACCTTTCTGAAAACTGGACCCCTGCCAGCTCCATTCAAATGCAAATTTAGCCAAAAAAAACAAAAAAACAAACGCGGCAGACCGATGAGGCTCATTCAAACATAAAGTTCAAAGAAAGGTCAGATTTTTCATCACTTTTCTTTTCTCTTTCAGATTTGGCTGTGACCCAGTGAGATTAAATGCACAACACATGTTTTATAACTATGAAATTACCATATGATTACTGAGGATTTACTAAAAAGGTTTTAACAATCTGGTTCAGTTTTGACCTCATCAAAACAGACATACACCTTTTTATTCAACATCTCTGCAAATACAAAATAGGCTTTGATAAATAATCTGTAGGCATGTTTTGAAAGTAATGTTTACCAGTTTTAAAGGCTTATACCTTATATTTGGAGGCTGAAGGGTGTGGTGGTGGAGTTGTCCATGACTGCCACAGAGAACAAGGTTCATCTCTAAAAACACCCTGTTCTTTGAATTCTTTGTTTCAATATAACATTCTCTTTGGTTTCCCATTGTTAACTTGACCTTAAGCCTACTGCATTTTAAAGTAAGCACCAGGAAAAACTGCAAAATACACCTTGAAGCCTTGGAGTCGAGCATGATGTGAACAAAGGTATTCTTGAGTCAAGTGTGAGGGCATCTGTCTGATAGCTAAGGCTTGGCTGAGATTGGATCATGCAACAGGACAAAGATCCCAAGCACACCAGCAAATCTATAACAAAACAGATAAAAAAAGAAAAGAATCGATCTGGTACCATGGACCAAAGTTCAGACCTCAAATGAGTGGAAATGTTGCAAAGGGACCTTGCAAGAATTTTGAACAAATGTAATTCATCAAAATTCAATGAAGAGAAACAACTCTGTAGAGATGTGAGAACCAAAATTCCTCCACATTGTTGTTAGAGACAGATAACAATATGTAGAAAAGTAAAACTTCATCCAACTTATTCCTGCTACACATGGTTCGATAAGCTATCAGATAAAAGTATGTGCTTGGTTTCTCTTCTTCCGCATTTTTGGTCTTTCTAAAGTTATTAATGGCATGGTGTAACATCACCAGCCAATGTGCAAGTGGGGCCCATCTAAAATATAAATAGGTTGAAAAATGGGACCCCATTTGTTCACTGGTTCCATGTTGGCCCCATGTGAATTGCCTTGACTGGGGTTTTCTCATGTGGTTGGCCCAAGTGGAATCCAAAAACACCTATTTTGGGCTCATCACCCACATACCTGAGCATTGCCATAGAGCCAACATTGATTCCGTGGACAATCCCAAACAGAACCCCATTATTCAGCTCCTTTATATCTCAGATGGGCCCCACATATAGATGTTGGCTGGGACATCGTACATTTCTTATCCCAGGCTGTATTAACACAGTTTTAAGACCTAGTAAAAACCTGATGACGTTTTTTTTTTCTGTCGATCTCCATGTCGTCTATTTTCTTTTTTGTTGAGAAAACAGACACCTGGGTTGTAATGATAACAGATTCCTCTGTGGACAACAGCTGCCAACTGGGAATCATAACTAAATCTAAGATTAGATCACAGCATTCAGAACACAGTTCAAGTTATGGTAATTCAGGGCAAAATGTTTGCAGTGAGTGATGACAGTCCCAAATAGTTTCCTCAGAGATAAGAATAATTTTTGTGTGAGATTTTCGAGAGAAAGTGGTTATAAAATGGAGCAGAAAGACGTATATTTGCCAGCTTTGTACATTAGAGAAAATTAATGTTAAAATATATAACCTGCGACATATCACTGACATCACTGAATCTGTATTTTAAATGTATTTTATTGTGAACAACATAAATGGCACAAAACATTTTGCAAAAACAAAGACCTGTGAAGGAGAATGAAAATGGAGGTCAGTATGAGCCTTTATTTTTTTGAGTCCCATAACAAAGACCAACTATGGCAGTTGCAGTTGGTCTGAAAATCTGTCATGGAAAAGGCGAGCGTAATCACTGTTCAGCAATCTGCCATTTACTCCTGAGTGCTTCTCTTTTGATGGCATCCACAGAGGTGTAGTACTAGTGCCATGCATGTGATGATATCAGTCCCTTTGTCTCATTGTCTTGGACTGGACCTCTCTGTGGAACTGATGAGGGGATGTTTGCATTTTTGATAAGGAGCTGCCTAGTCAGATTTTATACGCATTGTTTTTTTTTAACAAAAAAAATGGATAGAAATAAAGTACCTCAAGAAAATATCTTAAAGATGGTAGGAAAACACAATTTTCTTCAGTTTTTTTCAGCCAAGACCACAGTGTTTAAAGTGAGATCAACGGCTAGAGATGAGATCAAAACATAGCCAATTATACCCGACAGGTGGATTTAGAGGCATTTAGTAAAGTCTCTGTAATTGTGAACATTTCAGTAAAACAGATAGTTTACAGGATAGGGCTAAATTACCAGACATAAAAAAACAGCACAAACACTGGCAGCTGGCACTGATGTCAAAATGAGGGAGAACGCACTGGGTTTGCCCCTAAACATTTTTGTCTGATGCAATGCATTGACAAGTAAGAAGCAATTACCAAAAAAAACAAATAGAAAAACTGCCTGAAGACTGTGGAGAAAATTGGAGTTCCACTCTAGTCTCCAACCTCCAATCCCAAGTGGTGTGGGTTACGGTAGCATGTCAGGCCAAGGTACTTTGTATGGTGGAGGTCATGTGTTTGCTGTCTAAAGTGGAGCTGTGTTTTCTCCACAGTTTAGCCACACCTATCTTGAAATTAAAGCAGCACCAGGTGCAGGCATTTCAATTTCCTGGGTAAAGTCAATCTGGAGGTGAGAACGGTTGTCATTTCTCGACTGACCACTGGAGACTGGCTGCAAAAGCAATTGACTGATCCGTTGCAAATGCAGCTCCTCAGGTGTGGATCGGCTAAAGGCGGCAGGAACAATCATACCTTTTCACTAAGTAGCTCTGTGTGTTTTTGCTTCATTCATCTGAATAGTTTACATTTTCTCATGACTTTGACAAACAGATGCTTCATCCCATCACCAGGAGAGAATCTCCTGAAAGGCCTTCTTCCAGATGTCCTTCACAGAGGCCTTCCCAAGTGGATCTGGGATGCAAATCATTAATTTCACCTGGTTGAGAGTGCTCTACTGACTGAGTTGAGAGGAAAATAAAAAATAATTATATTTAAAATGTTATCAGAAGTGGGATATGAAATTGAATATTATGTATTATTCTTAATTAATGATGCAGAAGCAAAGTAGCTGCCTAATAGTGTAGAGATTTAAAATAGCAGTAACACTTTCAGTGGTCCTCTTCCAAGAAGAAAATTGTGATGGATTTATTTTGCCTCAAATCTCAGAGTGGACAGAAAGGACTGACACGTCCATGCAGTGATTCACAGCGATGTGACTGCTCTACAGGTGCATATTGCTGCTACAGCCTGAAATCCCTCTCTTGCTATCTATTCGCTCATCAGCACAAACATAAAAAAACCTCTACCTGGTTGAAAAATGTATGAAATACTGAGGGGAAGAGATTTGCCCTAGAGAAAGAAAAGAGAAGAAACAGCAATGAAACACAACTAACATTACGCAGCCATCACTTGGGGAACCCCATTCAGTTTAAACAAATGAGCCAAAAATGTCCCCAGCAATGGAATAAAACAGAGCGTTATATTGCCTCCAAGGTTCATTGTTTTTAAACTCCAGCAGTTAAACTCACAGTTAGCCAGAATTGTAATAAATCTGACATTGACACAGTGCAGCAGGTCGGCACATACTGAAAAAAGTGGTGCTTTTAGCTCATCTTATCATGGTAGAAAATCCAGTGTACCTTGCTGAATTCAGGAAGAACATTAAGGATGATAATCACACTAAGTGGATTGGACAGGGGGGCTGTGAAAGAGATCAGCTGCTCTGTTCAGAGTGAGTGGATCAGACTCTGAGCCACCGACTCCAGAAGCTACACCACAGAAAGACTGTGGGGACTTTGGTCCGAGACAAAGACAAAGTAGTCTAATTAAAGTTAGTGGCATCAGCTGCGACAGAGGAGGAATCTAAACGAAGTCCCTGACTCCAAGTACTGCCATACACAGGGTTAACATAGTCAGATAAACAGATAGATAGATATTCTCCAATTCCCCTATTTGATTTATATTGGAGCTGTGAACTATGATGGCACAAAAGTGAAGTTGTATTTCCTCAAAATTGAACATTAAACAGCTGTGGAGCAGGAAATCATATGCTACACCAATATCGTGTCAAATCCTATCACGATGAGGACAGAATCATCAATATATCTGTGCATTAAATTACAAAAACAGGCACAACTTGCTTCTGGGAATTGAACTCTTCTATTTCTCCAGCGCTTTTTCTTGCCCTCTTGCCCATCCTCTCACATGTCTTATTGAATTATGATGCATCCATGTCCCATAGAACAAACAAATCACTCGTCTGGCCTCGTGGTTCTCTCTAACTGCTTGCCTGAGTCACTTCGCCGGGCGCCGGGCGCACACTTTTCTGCTTCAGTGTCTTGCTCACACGCATACACAATCACTCTCTGCCAGTATGAGTTAATGAAATTGCAAAGGCCAGGCCGCAATTTAGTTTGGAATCAATCAGAGCAGATGTGATGAGCTTGACTTGATTACATATAAAATTCAGATTTAATGTCTAGCCTGGGCCCTGTGGTTATATGGCCACCACTGACTGGAGTATGAGCAGCAAGGATGAAATGGCCATTCATATGACTTATTAGACTATTTGTTTTCTCTGACGAGCAATTGGCACTAACGTGTCAGTACTATTAGCATTTTCATTATTTTTAGACTAAGGGCTTTTAAAAGCCTGCCATTGTTTTCGAAATGCCTTTTGATGGATGATACAGTTCCTAATGTTTCAATAGAAACTGTAACAGTTGTTAGAATAGGATAAGATCAACTGTATTAATCCCAAAGGAAATTGTTGTGCAAGACTAGAATAAGCAAAGGTTAGTGAACTATACAAAATTACAGATAAAAAACAGATAAACAGTAAGTGAATTGAAACATGTAGTGAACTGAAAATAAACCAACACAGTCTCACTCCCAGCGCGTCAAAAACCGACGCTTGGTCAGGGCCCTTAGGCGTCAGTTTCTGACGCACAAGGTCGCCCTCAGCGGCGTCGGATTCCAACGAACGGTCAAGAGCCATTGGCGCCATCTACTGACGCAAAAGGTACCCTTCTGCGTCTCTTTCAGACGCAAATAGGCTCCAATTGACTCCAATGTAATCCCTTCTGCGGCTATATCTGACGCTCAGAGCAGCTGATCACCGCGTCCTCATTCCTCTTTTAAAATGCAAATATTTCAATTTAAAAATGTTTATCCCACAATCTCTGTTCAGTGAGTATCACGCATGGTTTATCAGTTATTAAGTTGGAAAAGGGGACGTTTCAAAGCCCCGCCCATCGAAAAGTACAGGTCCGATCTGCACCAAACTAACGTCTGTCTGATCAGGGGATGCCCCCAAACAACATATAAAAAATTCAGACTCCCAGCTAAAGGCGTTAGTGAACTATGCAAAAAAAGACACAAAATAGGCCCTGTTCCATTAGTCAGGAGGCTCTCAGAGCTAGAGGTTTCTACACCCTCCTAACCAGCCAGAGCGTTTTGGAGGAAACACTGTTGCAGAAGTCATAGAAATCTGAATTTTGTTTATGTTGTTTGGGGGCATCCCCTGATCAGACAGACGTTAGTTTGGTGGAGATCAGACCTGTACTTTTCGATGGGCGGGGCTTTGAAACGTCCCCTTTCCCAACATTCGAACGGACACTGTTGCCACAAAATTTGACCAAACCAAGTAAAGCTTGATCTGTGGCCTCCATATGGGGCCTAGATTGGGCTTGCCAAGTCTCAACTCTGTGAACCCTCTGCAATGCCAACTAGCTCTGTGGAAGTCGTACAGCCACGGGACCAAAAGATCCTAGCAAAGGGCCTTCTGCATTGCAACATAGTCAAAAATCAGTCTCCCAGCTCAAAGCGTTAGTGAATTATTCAAAAAACATTTCAAAGGCCCGAAAAAGTCACCACACACGGTGACCTTTGGCACTTCCGAAGGTCGCATGGGTCTGCACCTCGGCACAGTGGGTGAGAGTCACCTCCTGATACAGAGTCTAGAATTTCAGTCTCGTAGCTCAAAGCATTAGTGAACTATGCAAAAAAAGACACAAAATAGTCTTTGCAGACCGAAAAGCGTGACCTTTGACACTTCCGAAGGTCACACAGATCTGAAAATCCGCACAGTGGATGAAAGTCACCTCCTGATACAGAGTCTAGAATTTCAGCCTCGTAGCTCAAAGCATTAGTGAACTGTTCAAAAATAGACACGAAATGCTGCTGACGCCCCCCTCCCCCCCTCTGGTCATCCTGTTGCTGCTTCAGCCTGCCTGCTGTGTGCTGCTGACATCCCCGACTCCCCCAGTTTGGCCTTCGGCAGGAGGGTCCCCCCTTATGAGCCTGGTCCTGCTCAAGGTTTCTTCTCTCCTAAAGGGGAGTTTTTCCTTGCCACTGTTTGGCTTAAGGCTTTTCTCCCACTATGGGAGTTTTTACCTGCCATTGTTTATGTAATAATTGCTCGGGGGTTTATGTTTATGTTTATGTTCATGTTCTGGATCTCTGGAAAGCGTCTAGAGACAACATCTGTTGTATTAGACGCTATACAAATAAAATTTAATTGAATTTAATTGAAATAGGCCTCATAACAAACCTCCTGTGGCTACTGAGCATTAATAACATGTCATAATCGAAGGAGAACTAATTAAAACGGATGTCCTTAACATGAACCTATTGTATTATTGAATTATCAAGGACACTTTCGTGTTTTTGTGTTTAGAAATGTAAAAATAGTTATATATTATTAATAATAATAATAATAATAATAATAATAATAATAATAATAATAATACATTTAATATTCTAAAGTCACACTTAAAAGTAACTCCACTTCTCTGTCACTCCAAACAAAAGACTCGTTCCGTCTTGGAAGTAAAGCCTGAATTATGGTCCCGCGTTAAATCGACGCAGAGCCTACGGCGTAGGGGACGCTGCGACGCGCGCCGTACGGTGTGCGTCTCCGCGTACCCTACGCCGTAGGCTCTGCGTTGGTGTAACGGGGGACCATAATTCAGCCTTAACCTGAAGTTACACGTGTCATTTGTTGATGTTTTTCCAGGATTCTGATTGGCTGGCATGATCCGGGTCCCTACCTACTAACAACCAGCCCCGTGATTGGCTGAGACTTACCAAGCGTACAAATCATTACTGGGCTACTCAAACAATTTGTTTCAGTTATCCATAACTGAAACAAATGGCCGGTAACTACTAGCAGGTTAATAGCCCCCCACTAGCCTACTTATGGGACTAAATAATACCTCATTCCATGGGCTGATACCAGTCAACGGCCCACGAACGGGCCATCTGTCACGTGACCAGGATCCCCCCGTCACACTATGACGTAGAGGGAATTCCCAGAGGGGGTTCCCGAATCTTGAAAGTCCGTGACTTGGTCGCAAAAGGAATAGTCAGAAAAATTTATTTATACAATTCAAGGGCTATTATTGTAATCCCTCTACGTTTTTGTACTTTGGAACAAGTAGGCAGGGTACGTTTTTATGTGAGAGGAGTCGGGAGTGTAGTGTTTGGTTGTCATGGTGATTTGGTGAACACTTGCCCTGCGCGTCAAGTAGTGCTGCAGCGTAAGCGTCCTTGTGGGACGCATCGGGGGTATGCGGAAAGGTGGGGGGAGGATATAAAGCGAGACGACGGCTACTAGTCCCCTATTTAAGTTTTTAAAATATATATACATCTCCCAAAAATGTCGGACAACTAGTAGGCTACAGCCACAGAATATATGGGAATTATAAACGCATGCATGCAATGCATTAAACTAAAATATATATTTTTCAAAAAGGCTGCTGTCGTTTGTTGGTGCCCAATTCCATCAGCATTTCACTCTGGTCAAAGTGGAAAAATGCTTCTTAATAACTGATAAACCATGCATGATACTCACTGAACAGAGATTGTGGGATAAACATTTTTAAATTGAAGTATTTGCATTTTAAAAGAGGAATGAGGACGCGGTGATCAGCTGCTCTGAGCGTCAGATATAGCCGCAGAAGGGATTACATTGGAGTCAATTGGAGCCTATTTGCGTCTGAAAGAGACGCAGAAGGGTACCTTTTGCGTCAGTAGATGGCGCCAATGGCTCTTGACCGTTCGTCGGAATCCGACGCCTCCGGAGTGAGACTGTGTTGTAGGACAAGGACACCATAGCTCACAGGGGAAATACTAATATCAAAAGTCCAGGGATAAAATATCCCAGAACTTTTTGCATAAGTAAGACTTAAGGCTTATACTGTAGATTTCTAAAATTGTTCAGCCTCTATTCTCTCTGTCTTTTGCTGCCTTGACAAAATAAGACTGAATAACACTGCCTTAGCTTTCAAAAGTCATGGCAAACAAAAATATATCTAACATGGTCCTACAGTATCAGCACATTTTTTTTCATCTCCTTTTTGACACTGGGAGCATGTGGCAAAAGAGCTAAATGTTATACAAACTACACACATGCTTAGAAGGACTATAAAACTAACTGCTAATAAAGGGACACTGGCTCATCCTTCAAATAAACCTGCCTCTCTGGACTCTTTTTCAGTCATGCTTATCTATTCCTCAGTGGTAGCACACAATTACCACTTGAAAAATGCAATATAAGGCATCCCTCACTTTTCTTATCAAAGCCAGCGCAGCTGTGCAGACAGATAAAGGGAAAGAAAATGATAAAGCAAGTGTCCTTTTACACTCGCTGGATTGGACTGACGAGCAGCTTGCGGAAATTTTGACCTGTGTCTCATACAGTATCAAGGCAAGACTCTTGCTGATAGAAATAAGGAGTGCCAAAAATCAGCTTTATTCTATGTATCAGTCTAAAAGCTACAGCAGAAGTTCCTAATCTAAATACATGTGTAAAATATGTGCCCCCTCCTCCCCCACAGCTGAGACTGGACTTGGACTCATCTGCTGTAAAACTTTGTGGCTGAGCTCAGCTTTATGTGCCATGTGCAAGTTGTTTTTCTTCATTTACCGGGCTGAATGTTTAAGATTACAACTGATGCCTTTTCATCTGTGTATTATTTCAGCACTAATTCAAAACTTAACCTAATAGTTATGACACAGAGTTAAATTTAGTTAATTAATTGTATTTATATTTTTACTGTGCAGGCCTGCAAGATTGGTACAGAGTTAGTTTATTCCAAGTGAGGAGGAGAGAGTAGAAAATCAAAAAGGGTTATCGTAATGATGATGAAAGGCATGAAAGGCAGAGTCTTGTGGAGAGCATCAACTCTTTGTCAACAATTTTCAGAGAAAATGAAATGAAAAGGTTTATATGCAATGCTGATCAAAGAAAAACTGAGCGGGTTCTGAATGTTTTCCTTATGAATACCATTTAACAATTTAAGGTAACTTAAAAGACAAAGGATTTAAGCCTGAACTGGATGAGTGTGATGTCTGATCTCTCAGAGGATACAGTGTCAATGACTGATCAATAGATTATATAATAACTAAACTTGGCACAAAAGTTAAGTAAATTGGTGTTTGGTAGAGTATTTCTTTGTTGTTACAATGCTTCTTGGCAACAAATCTTATACCGTCAACTCTGTCAACGTTCAAATCCAGGCTAAAAACAGTTCTATTCAGCTGTGCATAAGACAACTGACAGGATTTAATCTGCACTCTTTGTTTCTAATAAATTTGATTAATTCATGATTATTTTTACATTTTATCGAAGGATTTTATTTGCCTTCTTGTGATTTTATGTAGCTGTAAAGCACCTTGAATTGCTTTGGGTATGAATTGTGCTCTACAATTCTTGCCTTACGGTTGGAAAGCCTGTTTATTTCCCTTTTAGAGGGTGCCACATTTGTAAGGAGCATACATTTCTGGGATGAGCAGCAGAGCTCAGTATGTGGGTGGGCCCATGAAAAATCTGCCAAATCTTCTCTGCCAATGCCAAACAGCTTTTTTTTCTGTTGCTATTGTCTCCTGCGCTGGTATCGGCAACATGTGCACTTGGAACATGAACATGTGGAGGAACGTTATGTTCAGTGATGAGTCCAGATTCTGCCTACGGCAGTTGGGTCATAAGGTCAATGTGTGGCAGAAGACGCTGATTGCTGCACCGAGTATCATCTTTTGGTGGAGGCAGTGTGATGGTGTGGCACAGCCTCTCCCTCACTGGAAAAAAGAGGCTCGTCATCACTGGAGATAATCTCCACGCAGAGAGATATCGAGATGAGATTCTGCAACCAGTGACAATTTCATATCTCCACCGTATGGGACCGAACTCTCAACCTCCAAGATGACAATGCCTGCCCCCAAAGAGCAGGATTTATCAGAGACTACCTCCAGAATTTGGGAGTGGAGAGGATGGAGTGGCCTGCTAGCAGTCCTGACTTCAACCCCATTGAAAACGTATAAGATCAGCTTGGGCGTGCTTTCCGTACCAACACAAGCACGTTGGCTGATTTGAGACAAATGCAGCATGAGGAGGAGGTGCTAGGCCAGTAGGGGTGTAACAATATATCGTGCCACGAAATTTTGCGATACAAAAACGTCACGAAACGTGTCGTGGAGGTGACAAACTATATCGCGATATTGGGTTATTAATATTAATCTATTGTGTTGACTAGTAACGCGCATCCGACCACGCGTGCCGACCGCGCCTCGACCCACGGACCAAAATCTGACTCCGCTCAGAAGAAACTAGTCCCGTTTTGCGGTCCCGATCACGGGGCTCTTGGGGGGTTTTGAGCTCTGAACTTTTAAGTCTGGTGTAGAGTTAAGCGTTACCTTATTAAATTAAACCTTTTTCGGGTCGTGAGTAGGATAAACACGGAGACAACAGTACTCTCGAACTGCTAAGTTCGAGAGTACTTTAATGCCCGCTCAACAGTGTAGGATTCTAGAACGTCAACACAGCACCTAGTGCTGTATCACTCCGCCCAATCTAAAACATACTGAGCACTACAGATAAACTGACTAGTGTCATTATAGTCCCTGATTTACATCAGAATATAAAGAATATATTTATAAAATAATGAACCCTGAATTACCAAAATAACCTTCTTAACAAAAATAAATCTCCTCTTACACTTATAAGGTGAGCATGAATCAATCTGTTTTATGATGTAAAATTGTATGTATTTATTTACTTTTATTTATTTATTTAATTTTAGTTGTTAAATTTCTGGAAAAGAAAAAAGTCAAATCATACATGAGAAACTATTCAGTTTGTGGCAAAATATTTGTACTTGTATGAAACTGAAGATGCATAATGCAAACCTGACATTTAGTTCAGTTTCTGGAAAATGGTTGGCCTGGCTTTCTCTTTAAAACTTAAACAGTTATAAAGCATTACAAACTGGAACAATAGGGCAAATGCACAGCATTATTTTGTATTTTGTGTCTTTCAAATAAAAGACAATTTTTTCTAGTCATTTGTTCCTCATGCAAGGTTGTTAAAAACATACAATGCCGTGTATCGTATCGTGAGATTAGTGTATCGTTACACCCCTACAGGCCAGCTACTGAGGTTCCTGTTTGTTAATTGGATAAATTGTTAAATGTGGGCAACCCACATATTCAGCTTTGCTGCTCATCCCACAGATGTATGTTCCTTCTCCGTATCTACAAAACACTTCCTTACTTCCTTACGCCAAGTTTAGTAATAAGGAAACCTTTGCCAGGCACTACAATATCAAGGTACATTCTCAAATGCCACTTAAAACTTCACTGCTCAAAAAGAAGACAGCTCAGTGTTCTGAGGCATCTGGGATGGAAATGTGCATTGTGGTCAGACAAAAGACAAAAAAAAGAAAAAGACGAGCTGCCTTCAATGTCTTTTTTCAGAGATGTTTATGCATCTTTAAAAAAGACGATGCAAAACCACATTGTGTGCATATCCCAAAGCCATGGATTTCCCTGTTTATAGTCCCAACACATCTCACAAAAAAAAGAAAGGCTAATAGAATTTTAGAAACTAAATAAAGAAATGCAATAAACAACTACCCCGTTAATGTTTCATGTGTTAAGATGTCTTCGCAGGAAGGATGGGACAAAATTACAACTGAAACTCTTTACTTGCCATATTTAATGCCAAAAAAACCTTTTAAGTGTTGTGACGAGGATGTTTTGCAAGATTTAAATTAATAATTCATGTATATCAACAAATTTAATGAAAGTGATGAGAGAAAAAAAACTAAAACATTGTGGTTTCTTACTGCAAGAGTCCTAGCATCTTTTATTTGCAGCTCTCTCATCATCCCAACTTTTTCTGGTTGGTGTTGTGTTTGAATATTTCACCAGGCACATCTCATGAAATACAAATCAACCTCCACAACTCTACAACAGTATTTGTTTTTGGCAGATATTTTATGAAACCCATGTCGTATTGTGTAATTACCTGTGTGTTTGTTTATCAGTGCAGTTGCAGGATTGCAATCTTATAAAAACAAAGAAATAAGTGAAGCACTTCAAGTAAGCCCTTTGGCTCACAAACACAACAATGTGTTTCTGCTGAACTCTGGAGCTCTCAACCACATTCGTTACGTTATTCCACTCGGAAATGTTCACGTCCGCATGAAGGCTTGCAGGACTTCCAGGATGAATGAAGACTAAAATCAATGACTTGGACCAGTTCCAAATGACCTCTTGAGGTATAAGATCACTGCAGTTCCATAAAAGCCCATTTTCAAATCAATGAACCTCCCAGCATGTCCTGACAAGTTCTTGCAAAAAGGGGATGCTTTAGCAAAGAATCTGTAGCTGCTTTCCAACAGTACTGCTCCTCCTTATTATCCCTTTCCTTAGATTTTCTTGCCTCATTTCCTGAATGTGGACAAACAAAGGAGGAATGCTAAAAATAGATTTTAAAGTATCAGCAGAGCTTGCCGCTTTCCACATTTTTTCTTATTTTATGACATGTGTGTCAGCACCCAGCCTTCAGTTGGTCATTATTGCTAGGTGGGACACATACAACTTTCCTCCCAACAAGGATGAAGTTTTATTTATTTAACAAGCACCCGTTCAAGAGTTTCAACAGCTTACAGATTCATATACTTGCGACGGGAAATCTTGTCTCCAAATACTTTTGTTTTTCTTCTAAAACATTTTCTACTTGATCTGTTAAAAGCTTCCTACCTAAGAGGGGATGGTGCTACATCAAGATTGAACTTATTAGAAAAAAATTCTTCTTTTTAACTGGATACATGATCAGTACCAGTTTCCTCCTATTTCATCTCTGCTCATGAAAATGTGTTCATGCTCAACAGGCCTTCATGACTTTAATTAAATTTGTCTCATTATTGACTTGCTATTTGCTTTTTTCAATGTTTCATTTGCAGAGGGAGAGCCTTCCAACCACTTTTCTTATCACTGCACTCATTTTTATTTCTACATTCTCTGTTGTAAACTCAGAGACAGCTGTTCCTGTTGAAGTCATGCAGTACTAATGTGATTAAAAGCTAACGTTCTCCATCGAACAGTGAAAACTGCACTGGCAGGCTAAAACAAAGCTGTGGAGTCAGCAGAGAGTGACGGCTAGATTTGAATGTGGCATCTTGGGAAGTGGGAAAAAATGAAAAGAAAAAAAATCTGGCAAAAGAAAAATAAGATAAATGTAAAAAAAAAAAAAAAAGACATACAAAAGAATAAATGATTTTTGTCTCTTGAAAGCAATGGGGTGTCCGAAGTGACAAAAACACGAGATAGCATATTTAATCTCGTTTGGGGATGCCTCGCATCCACTGATCAGTTCAGTTTAGAAAGTTGAATGATCCATTCTTCCCATTTTTGTCTCGTTGCTGTGGCTCTGAAGCATGTAGCGCAAAGCTGTGACTTTCATCTTAAAAGAAGCAAACCTAAGAAGACAGGGTTAAGTTCGAACACTATCTCCACCTCTTGAAACCAGCTTCTGTGAACAGAGGGGAAGAGATGTGGATGAAAAGTGGATGAAAAATACCAGTTTCCTCTAACAGGTATTTTATTTTAAACATACCAGAGACATTCCATTAAGACCTCAGAAAACTGTCAACTTTTTTTTATGTATTTATTTTTTTAAGGGTATGTCTCCTTCAAGTATTCAGAGCTGGAAAATAGTTTCTGTTTCACCTGACTAAATAAAAGTAAAAGGCCTTCTTTGGCTTTTCCTTTTCTAAGCATCAGGACTGTGTATAATTTGCATATTTTCTTTTCTTTAAAAAAAAAAAAAACAGCAGACGCTCCTCCCAAAACAACCTTGCCTATTTATCTAGATTTAGGGCTCGCACTGAGTAACTGGGGCAATGTGAGATTCAATATCCCGCCCAGGGACTCTCGGGCACGTGACGGGACTGGCGATTGATCCAGCAGCCTTCAACCCACTACCAAAATGAAAAAGAATGAAAAAAAGAAGAAAAAAAACTAAAGCAGAAAAAAATAGTAATGTGATGTTTGGATATATTTTTTCAACATCATTTTCCTTTCATCAATTTTCAAATGTCCACATATTTTAAGTGATTTAAGTTTTAAATAACACTCTGTAATCCACAACCTGTTCACCCCTAGGGATTTTGGAGGTGAATTTTTCCTGAACAGGACTAATCAAATTAAATCAAGAATATCTCCACAATTATAAGGACAATATACATAATCTTGGTCTCAATGGATAGCTAAGACCTCCCAGCATACATTTCCAGTGTCAGAAAATGTCAATGTTCACGTGCATGAGTAAATTGTGATAAACTAAAGAAAAAAAATGAAATTTTTATTCTCGTCTAATTTATTTTTAGTTCGCACAGTGGAAAAGACCATGATAGCAATGCATATAATTATAAAGACACCACTGCCTGGATTCAGCAACTCCTTGACTACAACTGTATCAAGTTACATGAGAATAGCTTAAAGCACATAGATTTTATAAAGGTTTTAGTGTGGATATTACCAGGCGGACTCTCTATTTGGGCACTTGGATACCTATACTATGCCAAAATGTGCCAAATGTGTTTTTTTACCCTTTTTGAAGGGAATATGGCTATAAAATACTGTAACGTCTCAACAAACTCACCATGACGTTCCCAGCTTAGAGTTGTTTATTAAACAACTATACAAGTTACTGTGGGCCGTAACCAATGCCAACCAACAACAAAAAAAAAGTTTTCTCATCACTCAGTTACGGACACCTAGACAACACAACACTTCTAAACTGAACAGAACAGAGCAGTTAAACATTCCAGTTCATTACACTACCAGCCCCCCCCCCGCCCCCCTTTCAAATTCCCTTGTTCCCGAGGGAACAAACAAAGTCCCTCAAGTGTCCAGGGGGTCTGCGGTTTCTACGGGGCCGCCCCGAACTGGGGAAGAGGAAGTGGGAGACAGGCCAGTGTCTGAAGCAGGCACAGGCCTGAGGGGCAACAGTCCATTCTGGGCCGGGGTGGACGGGGCACTCAAGTCCGCAACGGGACCCTGAGATGGGTTCAGCACCACGATTGGGGCTGCACCAGCCCCAGAGCCCGGCTCTGATGAGGCAGCCTCTCCCCGGTAGGGTGCTAGCCTATCCCGGTGAATAGCGACTTTCCTTACTCTAGGTGGAAGCTGGACCCTATAAACAACTTCACCCAACTTTTGTGGTCTGTGGGCTGAACACCCAGACCAACTCCCTAGCTACGAAATGCCGACATTTGACCCGCACATCATAGTTCCTTTTTTGCTTCGCCCCTGCGCTCCGCAGCTGGTCCCTGGCGAACTCATGGGTGGCTTACCCACCATCATTTCAGCCGGAGTGTGGATCTCCCTGCCTAACATGAGGAGGGCAGAAGAGCAGGAGGTGGAGTCTTGAACCGCAGACCGGTATGTCATGAGCACAAGGGGACATGGTTATCCCAGTCCTGCTGATGTTTAGCTGTAACTATTGCCAACTTGCCAGTGTGTGGTTACATCTCTCCACTAGTCCATCACTCTGTGGGTGAAGGGGCGTGGTGCGAGTCTTGTGGGAGCCAAGTTTTTCACACATGGCTGCAAATACACTGGACTCAAAATTCCTGCCTTGATCCGTATGAATTAATTCAGCCGCTCCAAACCTGCTGAACATCCCCTCCACCAGGGCATCCACTATGATCTCCGCCTCCTGGTCCGGCAAAAAGTACGCTTGGGCCACTTGGTAAAATAGTCCATGGCAGTAAGGATGTAGCGGTTCCCTCTCTCTGAACGGGGAAATGACCCAAGGACGTCAATTCCCACTCTCTCCATGGGACCCCCACTGGGAACTGCTGGAGTTGGGCATAAGATCTGTCCGTGGGGCCTTTCCTTGCTGTGCATCTGTCACAACGCCGGCAAAAATCTTCCACATCCTGTCTATGTTGGCCCCAGTAAAATCCTTGATGAAGACGGCAGAGCGTCTTACTGGCCCCGAAGTGGCCAGATCCTGGGCCTCCATGCATCGTCTGAAGCACCACCCCCCGTAGGGTCTTTGGCACCACCACCTGACACCGTGTGTCTCCTGTAACTGGTTCATTTCACCCCCTTTGCAGTATCCCACCATGCAGCCGCAGGGCTTCAAACATCGATCAGAGTCCCTTAGTGGCGCGAGAACATATGCTAACCTCTTGCCATGATGGTCTGTGTTCAACTTCAACATTAATCTTGACATTTCGACTTTTTTCTCCAAATTTCAACTTATTTCTCGACATTTTGACTTTTTTCTCAAAGTGCATAATGAAATAAAAATCTTCCCCCAGTTCTAACTAATATAGAAACATGCAGCATGTGTTGTCTTCATTCTAAGGCTTATACAAGACTTTTCATTTTTTGCGGCTCCAGACATATTTGTTTTTTGTGTTTTTGGTCCAATATGGCTCTTTCAACATGTTGGGTTGCCGACCTCTGCTCTAGGTTAATCTTATCCCACCACATTATTAGACTGACCTTCCACAACCTAGAGCAGGGAGGTACTACTGGCTGAGTGGAGCTGAATGAACTATTAGTGTTATTTTCCATTAGCCGACTGTCTCTGCTAAAATTGGTTTTGGCATTTTATTGATTACCTCTATGACTCGAGATGACCTTAAAAAGGCTTATCACTCTGAGCGGCTAATCCCTTATGAGATGGCACTCTGCCTAGGATAAACAAGCTAGAGTTTACTAACATTTGTCTTTTTTTGTTTTAAAGCCTCAGTTTACCTAAACGCTGGGTCACAAGTGCCATCTAAGCAGTAGCCGGCACCAAGAGGACACCAGGCAATAAACTCAAGGTTTCAAGGTTTAGTAGCATTGCTGCAGTGATTGTAAACTTCAAATAATCAATGATGGTGAAAGGTTTGGGACGGGAAGCATAATTCCCTCTCTCATTGGTGTACGATCAGTGAAGGACAGAGGACTGGCAGAAGGGCTGAGTTGCATACTGAGACTTTAAAACCTGTGTGTCATATTAATGAAACCTTGCGAGGAGAGACTTGCTAACAGCGCTCAATTTATTAGATTGCCTGTGGTCATAAAACATGATTCATACCTTTAAAACTGAATACTTAATGTGGAAACAATTGTAAGATTACAACTCTGTAAATAAGTCGAGTCTGATTAACTCTGGTTTTTACGGTTGACCAATCCTATTCCCTCGGTCAACAACAACTAACTAGTGTTTTGTGACATTCAGGACCAGTTTCGGTGTCTTATTTTTGAAAAACTGTTGTAGCTCAGCCATATTCGTTAGATACGCATCTGACTTTATTATACAAGACTCAGTAATGAATCTGGAAGTGGCATGTTCTGATCATGGGCGCGCTAGGGTGAGGCACAACCAAGCAGAGCCGAATCATGATTCTTCCTCCACCGTGCTTCACCGTTGGGATGATATTAACATGTCGATTTTGTGTAATCTGCGGTCCTGTCTGTTCCTCCCAAAACCCTGAAACCCAAGTTTTATCAGCCAATGGGAAGCTGGTCAAGCAATGTCTCTATTTGCTTACTTTCATGAAGCATCTTGCGCTTAGGGTCTTTCATCCTTACAGTCTGCAAAATTCAAGTCTGCATGACATACTTGAATGAAACTTCCTCAAATCGTTTTCACTTGGCAGAAACTGATCACTGGATTTCTACATATTTCTTCCACTTTTGATTAGACCTAAAACTCTGTTTGCTACACCAAATTAGGTCTTGAACACCTTCCAAACCCTTTTCCGCCACTAGAAATCTTTCTCCAGAATCAAGCCATCATTTGTGATCAAAAGCAGAAGGTACCATTCAGCATACCAGCTCAGATTGCAGGTCCAAGCCTTTTGTTTTTTGTGTGTGTTGTATTGTATGAGCCTGAGGAACAGCATTAACACACATCCTTTTTCCCTACATCTACAGGAAACTGGATGAAAACCTGAGGGGTCTTGTGGCTCAGAACACTCAAGACTAAGCTTTAAAGCTGATCTTGTTCTTTTTTGTTCTATAAAAGCACTTTCAAAAGGCAGGTTTTATAAGAGGCTTCACGTAAATACGTTTTATTTGTAAGAGTAATTGACTAATGGCACATTCTTTTGTCATTCAAGAAAAGATTAAAGACTGCAAATGAGTCATGACAGAAAATTTATTGACTGCTCAGTTAGAAAATTGATCTGCATTAAATTTCTTACATTGCAAACTATGAACAAAAAGAAGGCCACACACTACAGCCGAGGGACAAAAATTAAAACCACTTCTTCAGTGAAGTGTGAAAAACTGGAGAGGAAAGACAGCTTGGGACTGAAAATGAAACAGAAAAATAGGAGCAGAAAATAGGTAACAGGAGGGGAAAATGAAAATATCAAAACATAAACCTTCATAGAAGGAGATTAAATAAACTTACAGCATCTTACATTAATGCTGCAAAAATTACTGACATCATTTAAAAGTTTATCTCAGAAATATGATGAAAAATATCACATTTTCATATTTGATTCTCCCAAAACACATTATCTCCCAGCCATTTCCTCAGGTCTGGTATGACACCAAACTCTCCAGTTCCTCTTTATCCTCACTGCGTTTCACTGCAGAATGACTAACCAACCTGAGTCTGGTGACGCTCAAATCAAGAGGAAATAATAAATCATGAATAAACAGGGAACTGAAAGAGATGTGGGTCAGATAAATCTCCAGGAAATTGAAGAAGGGGTCTCTTTGACAGAGGGTTGGTTGTGGCTACGAATTGTGTGTTCCCCTTTTAGGAATTGGGAGCCTGGAAGGTCTTGGAGCTGGCAAGCATGGCTCGCACTTTGGCCATGAGATCCTGCAAACAGAGAGGGAGAGATGGAGAAAAAAAAACAAGGAGGGAGATTAGTTTAAATGAAGCACACTTGTCGATGTCATAAGATTAGCAGAAATGACTTTAAGTAGACTTGGATATGTGCAACATTCGAAGGTGCTTGAAATCTGGCAAGACTGTACAGAAGTTGCACGTCTGTGGATAATAAAACCCAACTCTACACAGACATGCTTCTTATTACACTGCGTCCTGCCACTTAAAATAACTAACAAGAGGGATAAGGTTGACGTGGCAACACTTCACTGTTGTCTCTACAGTGAACTGCAGCTCCTTGATGAATAATAATTCCCGGTATAATTATTTAAACTACTCCCCGAGGCATTACAGAGCTGCGGGTAATCCTACTCCCTATGGGAATCAACTAAGCAGCTCGCCGTTTCCTTAAGCTCACATTTGTTTTAGCTCCATTTTTGCTGGCGGCTTGCATGAATAAACGCAGCTCTTTAATAAACGGAAGCAGTCGGTCAATGCAGCAGAACAGAGGACTTAGTTTCAGTTAAAGAATTCCAACTAAGCTCTTAAAAACACTCATCTTACCTCCATCCGAAACCCCATGTGTATTTACACATAATCCACAATTTCAATAGCAAAAGCAACAGATGTGTGACAGGAAAAGAAACACATATGAAGAAAGTAGGTGTGATATGAGCAGAGAAACATGGACTGTGGGGCCAGAAGTGTGTTTTTTTTCCCCTCGCTCTCCTCCCCCCGTTACTTTTCAGGTAGACCATAAGATTTTGCTGACCTGCTGGCAAATACTGGCATTGCAGGAAAGGAAGTGTTACTTTACATTGCTTTCCGTGAGTGATTAATACATGCATGGACAGAAATCCACCCGAGATCACAGAGGGAGGGAGCCGTCACGTCAAATTCAAACCCATGTTGCATCCAAGTCTGCAGACACATGCAGCCACTCACACACACACGAGCCTCATAGAATGATGCAAATGATGCTTCAACTATCCCTCAAATCTTGTCTATTGAAAGTGTTATGGTAAAAAGAAGAGCAGCCAAAAGAAAGATCTTTTTGCATCAGTATGTTATGTATCCCAAATTACATTGCAACTGCCACAGCATACTTAAATTACAGAAGCAAAAGATTGAAAAAGAAAGTAAAATGACAGCTTAATTATTTCTCATTTTATCCTACTTTATAGTATATCATGTTGAAATGAAGAGAAAAGAGGAACAATGCTTTCTACACTATTTAAACCAGCAGAGGGTTTGTAACCAACACTTTTTTTGTGACTTGGATTTAAGTGGATGACAGAATTTGGGAGGTGACATTTTAACTAAAGTACTGAAAGTAAAAGACTTGTGGCAACAGGACTCCAACCAGTTTTTTTTTATTCTTCGCTGAAGTTTTTACACTATTGCAACGTTCATATTATTTATAAAATTAAGTCTTAAAGACACCCCTACAGTATGGTCTTCACAAGTAAAGCCGGAATTATGGTTTCTGTGTTAAACCAATGCAGAGCATACGCCGTTGCCGTGACGCCGTCGTGAATCCTTCGGACTTCTCCGTCACTCCATTTCGCCACGGTGCAATACCCCCCCAGAGCGCTAGTTGATACTTTGTTTAGCTTCCGGTTTTTCCGGTCACAGTGAATCAAAGAGATAAGGACAACTACTGTGCAATAAACCAAAACACCCCCCCCCCCCGCCCAAAAAAAAAAAAATTGTAAATAAAAAAAATAAAATAAATCACAGACACACGAAGAAATGAGCGCTGAAAGTTCACTACTGCTTCACGAACCGGAACCGGAAATGTGTTGCTACCAAGCAAACCAATCACAGCCCTCTCGGTCTGCGTTGCCGCGACGCGTAGTTACATTTTTTGGGAGGTGCACGTCAGGCTACGGCGTAGGCTATGGAAAGCCTCCCGCCGTACCCTACGGCGTAGGTTTAATTCAGAACCATAATTCAGCCTTAAGGCTCATACGCTTTAGAAGCTTTGCAGTTATCGTGACTTTCTTCAGAAAAGTTAATTTTATTAAGCTTTTTGTGAAGTGTAGATTTTATTATCAGTCATAAAACCTCTAGTTTCCATCATTAGCTACTGAGTTCATCCCTTGGTGATACACTGGTGGGGGTTTTCTCAGGAAACAGTGGTCTGGAATGACTGGATCAATACAGTGAGATCCAGACATCAATACTTATGAGACAATTATTAGTAATCATTCCTTTAAAAAAACATTTTTTTTTAAATGCAACCACCAATGTATCTGTAGCACGGCGAGTGCTACCGGGCCCGACCGACAGGATAGAGAGGACACGGAGTTTCAGTTCACAAACTGTTTTTATTTCACCCAACACACGCGTGCTCCAACACCTTCACAGCAGCAGCACTTTCTCCCAGCAGCAGCCTCCAGCAGCTCCTCCGACCCCTCGCTGCTGTCCAGCTCTGCCTTATAAGGCAGGCAGGGTGGAGAGCGGCAGCCACTCAGGCGGATGGGACACAGGTGCGTGTGTCCCATCAACCTCTCCACCCTGCCACAGTATCATATGCAAACATGTGAAATCGGACGTCATTAGCTGACCTTTGTCACGTTGCACGTCAGCTGTGACACATGGGCTACATTGAGAATGGCAGATTTAAAAAGCTTGAAATAGTTTTTCATATTATACTCTAGGAGATGGTGAAAATAATTACATATGTGGTATTTCAAAAGAATTCTCCATAAAGTATTTTAATTCAACTGCAAAGTTGATTATTTTGGGCCAAGAGTTTTATAGGTATTACTGACAAAAACATTCTGAAATATTCTATTTTATTGGTATTTTATTCGTTTGCATACTGCAATCTCTTAGTAATCTCTCATTTTCATAATTACCCACATTTCACACAGCACTGACCAATATTTAGGAAGTGAAAGAAGTGATGAACCGATCATGTCTAGTGTCTACCATCCAAGCATGTTGGGGCAGTATGATAATTTGGGTTTTTTCAATTGGTCATCAACAGATTTTTCTTCACTCACAATGGCTAATGCATCTTCCAAGATAATGTCAGATTTCATTGGACTCCAATTATGAAAAAGTGGTTCAGGGAGCTTCAGATGTAATTTTTTGTATTGGTCACCACATAGTCCAGACCGTAACCCCATTCAGAATCTTGTGTTGGAGGACTTAACACAACATTCAGTCCCCACATCATCAGTACTACATGTTGGTGACAGATCAATGTAACTTTGGATAGAAACAAATGTGAGATTACAAAAAACAAAAAGATTTCAGTATACGGTTATTTTTTGCCAGGCAGTGTATCTTACGGTGGTAAATAGAGTGAAAATATTGGTTTCACCTAGTTGTTTTCTACAGACATGATCATTATGAAAAACACGTTTTTTCTTGTTTTAACATATATAAAGTGGTCTCCCCTCATCCTGACAACTCAGAGAAGGAGGAAAGCAACTAAATTCTGCAGGGTCTGTTCACCCCGCCCGGATGAATCTTCCAGTGTCATGTGACTTTTACGAGCCGTTCAGAATCTGCTCCCGTCCTTACGTAACGATAGGCCAAGATTTCCATAGGTCGGCCTCCGCTGCTGAAACCACGCCCACAGCTCTCTCTGCCGGCTGGAGCTTCAGCCATTGTTCAGAAGCGGTGACTGTTTCCACAGCGAGGGACAGTTTTTGCATCGACATTTACCCTCATAAAAGGATCAGTGCCCACAGTACGGACCCGGCAACTGCACACGAGTCAGCGGGAAGTGACGTTATTTTTTTTATGTTATTTATATTTGTCTACAAGTATGATCTTTGCATGGGCTAAGTATTTAGCTTAGCTCGGAGCACCAGGGCCACTCACTGGACCGGACCGGTGAGTAGCTCCGGTGCTACCTAACGGAGTGTTAGGTAACACGGGAGCTCTATTAGTAATACATTTTTCTTCTGTTTATGGTTTCAGATCTTCCAAGCAATGCACCTGAAGCTGTTCAACGACACCTTCAGAAGATGCACGGTCCTTCCTTGAGCCAGCAATAGTGCATAATGTTATTTATATACAACTTTTTTTTTTAACAATAAAGTTGCCATTTGTGAACATTTGTGATTTCTTTATAGTTAACATGATACATTTGTCTTGTAACATAAGAAATGAAATGATGAGGAATCGGAGTAAATAACTGTGGAGTACCTGTTTAGAATTAAATTAAATCTTCCTGTGTGAATTAGTGTGAAGACGAGGTGACCCGTTCCCCCTTCAGGTAACTAAAGGCTGATTTATGGTTCTGCGTTACACCAACGCAGAGCCTACGGCGTAGGGTACGCGTCGATTTAACGCAGAACCGTAATTCAGGCTTAAGATCCGTTTACACCGTGTTGAATGCGAGCATCCGACTATCGCGTCGAGCTGCGTGACATTGGACGCTCTCTGTCCACACTGAAACCGTTAAACTCGCGGCCAGTTTGGACAGTCCAATACAAAAAAAATAAAGCAATGGAATTTATTTTGTCGCCGAAGCTCCCTCGCATGGGACACGCTTTGTGTACGGAGACGGCTCTTCAGCCCGGAGTGAGGCTTTGTGCCCTCCCCTGCTACATGTCATTCAGGCAGCCAATCAGCACAGAGCCTCATTATCATAGCCTCCCCTCCCCTCCCCTCAGAATCCCTCATAGAGAAGGAGGTTAGAAGCGGTAAAACTAGAGACATGGCCCACAGGCTGAATTTCTGTTTTATGTAGAAAAAACAAGCTTTAGATTGTTTTTAAGACATTCAAGGCCTGTTTAAAATACACATTAAATGCCATAATAGGTCCCCTTTAAAGGTCAAGGTCTTTGCTTAACCCTATTGCACATGTGAAACAGTGCTTAAATGTCAAAGGTTTTATATTAAATATCCAGTCCACAGTTAATGTTAAAACTGAAAACTTGTCTTAATGATAACACATTTGGCTTTTTTACAGATGTTCAAAAGAAAAATAGAAAAAAAATGTGCTGTGTTCAAGCTTCCTGGCAATGTAAGCACAGACTATTTATCAAACTCAATGGAGAGATGGATGAGGGCCAACCAGGCACAAACTGAGAAGTAGAGGGCTACAGCACAGATAACTCACTGAATTATTCAATGTGTGTTTGTCAAACATCACAGATGAGTTATAAGTAGTCCGCTTTAGAATTGGGCCATGTTGCAATATGTTTTCATGAACAAGTTAATATTGCTTAGTAGAGATTAAGGCGGGAGAAGAGTGTGAGATATTGAGTACAAAAAAAGAAATGAGATGCTTCTTTGATGAGAGAAGCATCAAGAGATGGGAGATGTGTGATACTTTATCTGCTGAGCATCTGGTCAGTGAACAGCAGAGGCTCACTCTTAAACACAATTTGTCATTCTCTCTCATGCACAGAGGCCAACAGCCAGGAGAGAAAACAAGCTTCCATTTAGGGATTTTCCACAAAAGTGAACCGTGCTATTCCGGTGCTAGTGCCAGACTTAGCACCAGTTCTTTTCGACGTCTGACTGCGACGAAAGCACCGACTCTGTGCCATGAAAACTGGTGCTAAGGTGGCCCCAAAACCTTGTGGGACCAGATGTACGAGTGATTATTCCTATCTGGTTTATTGATCAGTAAAGATAAATTCATCATATCGGTTGACTTTAACATTCATATGGATGTTGATAATCTTAAATTAGCTTTTAATTCTCTTCTAGAATCGATGGGTATCTCACAAAAAGTAAACAAACCGACAGATTGTTTTAATCATACCCTCGATCTCGTCCTCAACTACGGTGTTGAACTTGATAATCTGTTGGTGTCGCCTGTAAACTCCCTCTTATCCTACCACTATTTAATAACGTTTGAATTTAATATTGAGATGGGATGAGAAACAGCACCTCCGAAACCGAGGCCATGGTTCTCCACCGGGAAAGGGTGGAGTGCCTTCACCGGGCGGGGTGGAGAAGTCCTCCCTCAGGTGGAGGAGTTCAAGCATCTCGGGGTCTTGTTCACGAGTGAGGGAAAGATGGAGCGTGAGATTAACAGACGGATCGGTGCAGCGTCCGCAGTTATGCGGTTGATGTACTGGGCCGTTGTGGTAAAGAAAGAGCTGAGCCGAAAGGCGAAACTCTCGATTTACTGGTCAATCTATGCACCTACCCTGACCTATGGTCATGACCTAGGGTAATGACCGAAAGGACAAGATCGCGGATACAAGCGGCCGAGATAAGTTTCCTCCGCAGGGTGGCTGGACGCTCCCTTAGAGATAGGGTGAGGAGTTCGGTCACCCGGGAGGAGCTCGGAGTCAAGTTGCTGCTCCTTCACATTGAGAGGAGTCAGCTGAGGTGACTTGGGCATCTGTATCGGATCCTCCTGGACGCCTCCCTAGGGCGGTGTTCCAGGCATGTCCCACCGTGAGGAGACCCCGGGGAAGACCCAGGACACGCTGGAGAGACTATATCTCTCTGCTGGCCTGGGAACTTGGACTCCCCTTGGAAGAGCTGGAGGAAGTGTCTGGGGTGAAGGAAGTCTGGGCATCTCTGTTGAGGCTTCTGGCTCCGCGACCTGGTTCCGGATAAGCGGTGGAGAATGAATGAATTTAATATTGTCGATGTTGAAGCGCAAAATAAGACGTATTATTTTAGCAGATGTTTGTCTGATGAAGCTATTGCTAAATTTAGGGAGGCCATTGCTCATCTTAAGATGGTGGAAAATAGTGAAGCAGTTGAGGCCAGTGACTAAGGTTGTACCTCTGCACATGTTGATTTCCTTGCTAGTAACACTGCTGATTTGCTGCACTCAGCTTTAGATGCAGTTGCTCCTTTGAGGAGGTTTCCAACCATAGGAGCTTAACTCCCTGGTATAATTCAGATATCCGCATGTTGAAACAAAAATAAATCATATCTATCTGACAGATTCCAGTTTGTTCATGTACATGAGGTTTCTTCAGAACAGTTGAGGGTCTGTTATGGTGTTCCGCAGGGTTCAGTGCTAGGGCCAATCTTGTTCAGTTCACACATGCAGCCATTGGGAAGTATAATCCAGGACCACGGCATTCATTTTCATTGCTATGCTGATACGCAGCTCTATTTGTTTATGAAGCCAGATGAAACAGAGCCGTTAGCTAAACTTCAGGCATGTCTTAGGGACATCAAGGACTGAATGTCCGGAAATTTTATGCTTCTAAATTCAGATAAAACAGAGGTTATTATTTTTGGTCCAAAGCATTTTAGGGAGGGATTAGATTGTGTTGCGATGGCTTCCAGTGCAACTGTGAGAAGCCTTGGTGTTGTTTTCGATGAGGATCTGTCATTTAAACCGTATATTAATCAGGTTTGTACAATAGCATTTTTCCATTTCCGTAATATCGCAAAAATTTGGAAAAACCTATTCCATGCGTTTGTATCTTCTAGACTAGATTACTGTAATGTATAATTAGCAGGATGTCCAAGTAATTTGCTGAATAGGCTCCAGCTGATCCACTGCTTGCTTACACCTCTCTATGTGGATGTCTGCTTTGTGCTTGCTGGCATTGTGGCCTGCAGTCCCCCCCCACCTCAGTGCCTGCTGTCTACATCTGCTTATATAGTTATCTCTGTAGTGCACCAGTTAGCCATTGTGTCTGTCTCTCATTTCTCTGTTCTTCATTCTCTCTGTCTGTTTTCTCTTTTCCTGCTATGCCAAGCTGGCCGGCAGGAGGGCCCCCCCTTATGAGCCAGGTCCTGCTCAAGGTTTCTTCCCCCCTAAAAGGGAGTGTTTCCTTGCCACCGGCTTATTATTATTATTATTATTATGGTTTTTCTTCCACTAGGGGAGTTTTTTTTTTTACCTGCCACTGTTTATGTTATGTTTATGTAATAATTGCTCAAGGGTCATGTTCTGGGTCTCTGGAAAGCGCCTAGCGACAACTTCTGTTGAAATAGACGCTATGTAAAAAAAAAAAAAAATTGAAATATTGTAACCAACCAAATCACTTCTGTGAGTTTAAAACGTAGCATGCCAGGACAATCTCGATGCATTCTTACCGATTTAATCATGCAATCAAAAATATGTCTACTGTACGGTAAATATGTGACTATAAAAGCCTTAATTTCGTCCTGAAACGTAAACACGGTATATGTTGATCGCAGAAACTTGCATGAAGTCAATTCCGTACCCCCAAAAAAGATGTTTGGGCCAGGATCATGGTGCATTAGTTGTGTTTCCATTACATTTTTTGCACAAAAGAAAGGCGAAATAAAGGAACCGCTGCAGGGGTCGATGTTTCCACTGAACAGTGTTTTTCTTTTGATTAGCGCAGCTCTCCTAGTTCTCTCTGTAGCTCTGTAACTCTCCTTATCTCGTCCTGCAAGACTTTTTTTCAAAACAAAAAAGAAGATCTTTGAATAAGATGAACTAAACACCTTTAGTATTTGACACATTTTTGTGATTGCTGCAACGGCTGTTGCAAAAGTAGTCAAGAAAATACGAAGGCAGGGGATGATCATTCAAAAGGGTATTCAGAGGCAAAGCCATTATGTAATGCATTCATCCATAATGAGGCCAAAAACAGCTAGAAACTAGATTTTGATGACTTCACATTGACCGGCTACAATCACATCCAGTGCTAAAAGAGATGTGCAAATGCGGAAACGGTGTTTCAATTACACTTTTGTGCTAAACTGTATTATCAATATATCTGTAAAACTCTGTAAATCTCATTAATGAGTAAAAAGGCTTGTGCGATATTTGGCAGTTTTTTTCCCAATTAAACACTTTTCCATTTGAAGCTTTTATAATTTATTTAGGTTTTGTGCTCCTTTATGGATTTCCTGGTCGTTTTGACAGGCAAAAATAGCTCTTCTTTATTTGATGTTTCTAGGTCTTCAAGACAAGGTTTCCCTTTAAGTCCACTTTTATTTGCCTTATCACTTGAACCATTGGCTCAAGCAGTGCGCCAAGCTGACAATATTTGTCCTGTCACAATTCATAATACTCAACATTCTATTTCTTTATATGCTGATGACATATTATTTTTGGAGGATATAATTAATTCTATCCCTCCTTTGCTTACTATTTTTGAAAAATGTGGTAGAATATCTGGCTTTAAGATTAACTGGCAGAAATCAGCACTTCTACCATTGACACTAAATAATGTTAGTGTGGCGGCTAACTTGCCTCTCGCATTACCGGTAGTGCATAATTTTACTTATCTTGGAATTGAAATATATGCCTCTCTGGAGGCTATCGTTAAGAACAATTTTGTAGATGTCTTTTTGATTTGATTTATTTTATTTTTGTACATGTAAAAAAAAAAAAAACAACACTTCATGAGAAGTTTAAGAAAACAACAAAACAAAGAATTTCCTACTTTAAAACTTGCTATCTTGATTTACATGTGCCAAAAAAGGAGTAGGAAGAAGTGTAAACTTATTTAGTCCTACCCCCCATTCACTGATCATTTAACCTGTATTTATAAATATTCACACACCGTACTCACACTGATAAATAACAGTATTATTATATACTGTAATTATACTCACACACATGCATACATACACACATAGTTGAATATTTCTATACGCATACACCCATACCTCCATAGTTTAACTCTACTGACTGATATAGAAAATCTTTTCATAGTTGTTAGTGTTCTACGAGTCTTAAAATTTAGAGTACCCCTTAAATTATACCTCCCCTCTCTGTCATAAAACATTTCCTGCAAGTGAGATGGTGTTGAGTTGTCCCTAGCTTTATACATGAATTGTGCAGTTTGGAATTCTAAAATGTCAAAAAATTTGATTATTTTAGAATTGAAGAATAAGAATTGGTGTGTTCACGAAAACCAGCCTTATGAATTATCCTTATGGCTCTTTTCTGCAGTATGAATAGTGGTTGCAGTGAACTTATATACGTATTTCCCCAAACCTCTAAACAGTAACTTAGATAAGGCAAAACTAGGGAACAGAACAGAATGCAGAGTGATTTGCTGTCCAGGAATTGCTTTGCTCTGGCCAGAACTGAGATGCCTCTAGATATTTTGTTGTGGAAGTGTTTAATATGAGATTTCCAGCAAATCTTGTCGTCTATAATTACCCCAAGAAATTTAGTTTCATGTACTCTTTCAATGTTTACACCCTCAATCTGTACCTGTGCTTGATTGTTTTTGTTGTTTCCATATACCATCATTTTTGTTTTGTTTAAGTTTAATGATAACTTGTTATTGTCAAACCATTTTTTTTTTTTTTTTTTGTCAAATTCTGAGGTAATATTGTCCAAAAGTTGCTGTAAGTTCTCACCAGAATAAAATATGTTTGTGTCATCGGCAAATAGTATGAATTTCAGTATTTGTGATACTTTACATGTGTCATTGATATAGATGATAAACAGTTTAAGACCATACACTGACCCCTGGGGGACTCCTTAAACATATGAAGGAACATATGATTTGGACAGATGGATGAATTTACCAAACTCAATACAGGCTTGTATAGCCATTATAAAGATGAATGTGCTACCTAGAGTTAATTTTAAAAGTTCGATGATACCGCTTGCTCCCCCAGCGGGAAGTTGGGGAAAATTATATAAAGATATTAACAAATTTACCTTTGAAAGGCAAGAGGCCTCCATTAAAAACTCCTGCTCTCCAGCGAAATAGAAGAGACTTGTCATTGCCAAATTTTAAATTATATTCCTGGGCTTTTTCCCTTCGCCCACTCACTACGTGGTTTAATCCTACAGCCAATGTCTCGTGGCGTTCATTAGAAGAAAACAGTGAATCCATGGTCTCTCAGAGAGGTGTTATTATCTAATTTACCAATTAAAATGTGCAAATCACAATTTGGTTCAATTATATCTCACTTGATCTCAACTTGGCATTCTGTGGAAAAGCTATGTAACTTTACAACTCAGTGGCACTTAAACACTCCGATCTTTAATCATTTTAGTCTACCAATTGGGGGTAGACCCATCCAATTCCCACAATGGAGAGGTCAGGGAATTCATCTACTAAGTGATATTTATGATGAAAATGGCCTGCGCACATTTCAAGATATGAAGTTTAGTTTTAATTTACAGAACACATCTTTCTTTTTCTACTTGCAAATTAGGGCTGCACGTAAGGTGCAAGGTGTACCTAATGATGTAAAGTTATTTGAACATCCCCTGTATGAGCTAATAGAAAAGTTAAAAACAAGGGGCGTGGTCACAACTATATATCAATATATTTCAAAAATGCCCTAGATGCAATAGGGAGAGTGGATATACCTGACTGGGACCCAAATTTCAACTGGAATGAAGTATGGACCAATATAATATCATCTTCCAGAAACCCAGATCATCAGCTTATTCATTTTCAATTTGTACACAGAACTTATTTAGCACCTTGCAAGCTTTACCATATGAAGATCCTGGTTAGCTCTTTATGTACACTATGCTCTCAGAATAAACCAGGAACCTTCAGGCATATGGTTTCGGAATGCCAACCTGTTGCAAATTTCTGCATTATCCTCGATAACAGTACAGAATATTCCAATAAACCCTCAAACACTTATTTCAAATAAAGTTTGAGTTGGTGGAAAAGCCCTATTTGACTGAAAATAGCACCACTGTTCAAGGAATAGTTGGTGTCACTTTTCAACTGCACTGTTGACTCATCATCTGGTCCCAAAGCCTTTTGAACTCTGGAATAAGAGATGCACTGACAATTTGACACTTTTTGGTTAAACTTGATCTCCTTTTTTTAAATATAAAAAGGTTTGATCTGCTGAAAGAGATTCAATTTACATTTATGATAAATAAAAAGAAAGTACACATACTAGAAAAAAGTGTAATTGCAGATCCACTACAGTAGTTGGCAGTGGCGCTCTCATTGTCAGAGTGTGCGCAGAGAGTATTAGCTCTATGGTGTAGGATTTATTTTTCACCGAGCAGGCGATACGAAGTGAGTAAACAAACACTTAAGAGACAGCGTGAAGAAATGTTTAACAGGGATGAAAAGAAAGGTGGAGAGAGATGAAGATACGAGACAAAAGAAAGTCAACCGCTAAGACGACGAAATATGACGAAGCATATGTAGTGCTTGGCTTCACTGTGATTACAGTGGGAGACGAGGAAAGACCAGTGTGTTTTATGTTTAAAAATGCTGGCAGCGGACAGCATGAAGCCAAATAAATTAAGTCGCCACTTGAAGACATTGAAGTGGAAAAAAAAAAAAGTCTTAAATTTACTTTGGTCAAACCTGTAGACACCATGAGTACCTTTTAAAAATTAACTGATCATTTATATTTTGCCTCTTCTTAAAGCTTGACACTGCGAGATTTGGTTTCCAGAGTTTTCGCTTCGACCTTTTCTGATCCAGAGAAAGAGAGAGACACTCAACCCTGAGGATTTATATTCATCTGTACACCACATTGACATATAACATCACCTCACTGCCTTTATTCACATTCTTTAACACTAACACGCATCACTGACAACTTTGATTCAGCAGAAAGGTAGGTCATACTTTTGGCCGTTTCTGCCCTTTTTTTGTCTTTTTTTTCCCAGCAAGGTCGGACCTGCCAGGATGGCTCATAAGGGACGGCGTGCTGAGGCTGTCAAGAGGCATTGGAAGAAGGCGGATCTGTCTGTGGGTGTGGACACTCAGCTGGTACCTACACTGTGAAATTCAGTAGAATGCATTCAATTCAGGAAAAAATATCTGTAGATACTACATTCAATTTTAGATGGTTTGTCACTGTATTATTGTGTGTAACCTGCTTGTTTTTTTCAGTCACCTGTGACAGACTCCTCCTCCCAGACACCCACCACCCCACCTGTGCTGGAGGTAGTGCTTCAGATTTAATGCGTTTGTGTGCATGTGGATATTTTTTATACGGGGTTTCCGACAGTGAATAAGAGGTGGGCTGTAAGTCTTTTCCTGCCCCCATAGGCCTGTTACAATTATTAATAAATCAATTTGTCCAACAAAAAAAGAAAACTACACCATAGCGTTACTGGCCTCAATATAATGCCATGTGTGTGCACGTTTCATACCAACAGTAATTTGGGGGACATGTCGTCTAGCGGAGTTTGTTAATGTCATAAGCCTATTCCCCATCCAGCAGCTTCACGTGTGCTTTATGTTGCCTTCGTGCATGCCTCGCTCTAATTGATTTTCAAGAGTATTTGGCCATCTGCTCCCCACGATCATTTTTGTCTACACAACCTACCCCCTTTGCCTCCACACACAAACACACACACAATCATAGGTCTGTTTGTGTCACGTAGATCATACCTAAAGCAACTATTCCAGTAGACTATCAGTAGATGTTAAATGTATTCAGTTTTACACTATGTCCATTTGTCAAAGTTTTGTGTAATTTTAGTTATTGTCTGTAATTGGTTGTTCATTTTTTTTCAGACATCGGGGAAAGCTGCGTTGGCCCAGATGTCTCCCCTTTCACCTGCTCCAAAGGTATGGCTTCATATACGATTGTGATTTATATGGTTATGAATGTGTGTGCTTTTTAAAAATGTTTTAAAACTTTTTTGTAGGTATTGAAGCTCCGGGACAGCCCTTGGCCTGGCCGGGTAATTTTAAAACAACTGATTATCTTTAACGGGAACTTTTTTCAGTTTAAGAGTATCAAATAAGGCTGAACAATATAGAGAAATAGTCATTTATCTGTACTCATAATTAGCATTTTTAACTTACAATGCTGTTTTTAACGTCATCTATTTTAGCTGTGTGGTCCCATCTTCTGTCCAGAAGGTCTTCTTTGTCCATTCACAGACTTCCAAGCAGGTATGTGCTCAATAGTAATATATTTTGTAATATTTTTTTTCATTGCAGGCTTTACGTTTTTCTCTTCCTGTATTTGTGTTCCTGACTGGCAGCAGGACCATTGGTGAGGCTTCAGACGACTTCAGGAAGCTGCTGACCACCGTCCGTGAGCGTTGGGGCTATGCAAGTCTTTTTCCCTGTGTGGTGGTGGTTGTTTTTTTGTTTTTTTTCCTTTGGAATCTTTAGGTACAGGTATATTAAAAATAAATCCTGCAGGTATTTGTGCTGGACTTTCCGCCCCGGCTCAACGTTGAGCAAAAGTTCAAGCAAGAGTTCCAGCAAGAGTTCCTGTGTCAGGAGTTCCACCGCGTAGCAGCGTGAGGAATAAATCTGAATTAATGAATACAATGTTTTTGGTTGAGTAAAAGGAACAGAGCGTTGTGTTTTTAGTGTCCAGTTGCGTTAACATGCTGCATGTTATTTTCTAAAAGTGTCTTATAAACCTGTAGGGGAGGGGCCACTTTACTTGGTAAGACATTGAAATAAAAATGTTATTCAATTATTCGTTCATGCCACGGTAGGTTGGGAGTAGCAAACATGTATTTTTCTTTTTTCTTAAGGTGTTCAGTACGTCCACATTTCAGAGCACTTTCCTTGGAGACATCTTGATCTCTGGTGTAAAGATGGGGTAAGTCAAATTCATGGCATAATTTTCTCTAAACCAAAACCTTGAATAGGCCGAGAGGCGAATTGATCAGCAGGAGACCCTTTGCGGCCCCCTCTTTGGCCAGAGCCCTCTACCCCTTTGACTGCACAGATAGAAAATGTGTATAAGTCGAACTTGGTAATTTAATTTTTGAACATTTAACCTGAAAGGTCTTCACTACGCTTAAGGAAAAATAACAAAGTCCTGATACTTTTGCTCACTTGAAAAATGGGTGCATTCAGAGAGTGGGTTTTTTTAAGATGAGTTATTTAACACATCTAGATGTAAATAGCAGAATATATGAAAGCTAAAATTCTGAACTGCTGTCACACACTCATCTTTGGATGTTTAACACAAGTGTCTTCAGTCAACAACAACACAAGGAACTTGCCACATGTCTCCAGGTACACCTGAGTGACTCGGTGGGGATGCACATTCTGGTGCAGTTGCTGTCGGTGGCTGCCCGTCAGCAACTGGAGGCCATGACACCTAAAGTCCTGGCTTCACCCAGACCCCCTTGCCAGACGACCCACCAGACCAGTTTCCACCGGAGTGGTTGGGAAAGGCGAGGCCATCATTCGTAGCCCTTCCAACCCATTTGATTGGTCTCCTGTTAAGCAGAAGGTAATAAAAACATGCTGCCGTGGGATCACTTTGACTTTAAGGGGTGTCTGGGCACATTTATACACATAATGTTATAACAATGACTGTCATTGTTACAGACCAATCAGCTACTGTGGACAACTGCTGATCAGAGTGTGGGGATTGTTGACCAGCAGGTCTGTTCTGACTTTCATTTAAGAATAACTAGTTCACACAAGTTCCGTTTCATGACTTGCTGGTTCTATCTTGCACCACTTCTTTCCATAAGTGGTATATTACTTTGAGTGCATTAGTGGATCAGAACTATCCTGGATACCAATCCAGTGTACTGCGTGTTGACTTCGCAGTTTTTTGTCTCTGGTACACCTTCTTGAACCTGTTTCCTATTCTCATGCCTACTTTTGCACAAAGCAAGCATAGTTTCTGTGTGTACGTTACCCCTTGTGTGGTTGTTCAAAGTGGACCATGCACATTATTGCACTGATCATTACACATGTCTGTCCACAGTGGAAAACTAAAGGTAAGTACTGGTAAGTCTTTTTTTAATATGTCTTTACACATGGTTTTTTTTTTGTTTTTATCATAAAGGTGGGTGCAGGAAAAGAAAGATAAGTTACTTTTTAAATGTCTCTTCTTTTCTCTCTTTCAGACTGAAAACTAAAATACTTTCTCCTGATATTTTTTTAGACTGCTGCAAGTCAAAAAACCACCTAATTTCCAGAATGGCAGATGATCCTTCGGTCCAGTTCAAAGATAAGTTACTGTTTAAATTCATCAACATTTATTGTGGTTCTCGCATTACAAACGTTAACAGTTCCTTTTTCATTTCCAGATGTTGCTGAATCCACATGGAGGACAAACGCACATATCTAAAGGAAAATGCTACAGATCACAAATCACAAATTACCCACAAATCAAAAACAAGGATTACCTTCCCCACACCAATAAGCAACCTCAATGGCAATAAGACACTCACCTTGCAACCATAACAACCTCATAGATTGGAGTCTCAATAGAGAGAGAGAGAGACAAGATGGCGCCTGTGCTTGGTTACGCCACTGCTTGCCTTCTACGCAGACTACTGTTGACTACTATTAGTCTATTATTAGTATTACTACTATTCTTTATAAGACTACTATTGTTTTTTTAACATATGTGGTCATATCAGGCTGATTATCGAATTATCATGCCTCTAATGTTTTGAGTTACGACCGTTGCTCTCTTTTTGGCTTAAAGGAGTCTATGGAGTCCCTTTTTAGTGACTGGGGAAAGTACAGTCAAACTTTTCCTCCACCTTTTGTTTGCTCGACCGACTCATCTGAGTTCCTCTTACTGTTTCTTGCTCCGGGCAAAAAGAGGAGACTTAGTTTTTTCTCTTGGCATCAACGTTACCAACCTTTGTGTAGAAGATGTCCACATTAGTGATCATTGCTGAGTTTTATTTGACCTGTCCTTTGCTCCCAAACCTACGCCTAATCTGAGATTAGGTCAAAGAGGCGCATCATCACTGAGGATACAGCAGATCGGTTCTCTGCCATGTTTGACTCTAAAGTGCTTGAGAAATGTCATGACGTGGATAGACTCACTTATAGTTTTAACAGTCATTGTAAATCTATTTTGGATCAGATTACTCCTGTTAAATCTAATTTAGTGATAAAGAAAACCATGTCCATGGATTAATGTCTGTATTCAGGACATGAAGCGTCTCTGTCGGAAAACAGAGCGTATATGGAAATCTACCAAACTTGAGCTACATAGATTGCATCTCAGGGAACTGATGTTTTCCTTAAATGAAATGATAAAAAATGCCAGATCTTACTTCTTTTGTCAGCTGAGAGTTTTAAATAAGAAGAAGCCCCAAATTGTGTTTGACACCATTAGTTCTCTTGTGTGTCCTGTTGCTCATTCTTCTCCTGTTTCTTGCAAAGCTGATAGCAATGCATTTTTAAAGTATTTAATCAGCAAAGTCTGGGATATCAAGGCCTCCCCCCTTGTCTTGTAGTTGTTGAGCCAGCACCCCAAAATTGGTCTTCTTTTAATCCGGTAACCCAAGCTGATATCTCAGCTTTGGTAACCAGAATGAAGCCGTTTTTTCGTCTATCTGATGCTCTCCCCTGTAAACTCTTTTTAAAAGTGTTCGATGCCATTGGCCCCTGGGTTACTAAGCTGGTAAATACTGATCACTGCCATTATCCATTCCTCCCTGACCTCTGGTACTGTCCCACCACCTCTGAAATCAGCTGCAGTCACACCGTTACTCAAAAAACCTGGCTCTGACCCCAACAACCTCAAAAACCTTTGTCCCATTTCCAACCTCCCATTCCTCTCAAAAATCCTGGAAAAGGCGGTGGCTTCACAGGTTCACACTCATCTCTCTAACAATAACCTCTACGAACAATTTCAGTCCGGCTTTCGCCCCCGCCACAGCATGGAAACAGCCCTTTTCAAGATCACCAACGACCTCCTGATGGCAGCTGACTCCGGACTACTCTCCATCCTCATCCTACTTGATCTGAGCACGACTTTTGACACTATATCCCATTCCACCCTCCTCAACAGACTATCCTCCATTGGCATAACTGACACACCCCTAGACCGGTTCCATTCCTATCTCTCTGTCCGTACACAGTCCATCCAGTTGAAATCCTTCACTTCCCATCCATCCCCCCTCTCCTCCGATGTCCCCCAGGGCTCTGTCCTTGGCCCTATCCTCTTTACCATTTATCTTCTCCCACTTGGTCTAATCTTCCGTAAATACAACATCCACTTCCACTGCTACGCGGACGACACCCAGCTCTAAGTTTCCTCCAAACCCACTTCCACCTTCCCACCCTCCTCCCTCTGTGCCTGTTTGCAGGAAATCAAATTGTGGTTTTCCTCCAATTTTCTCAAATTAAACAGTGATAAAACTGAGGTAGTCCTCATTGGCTCTAGGTCCACCCTCACTAAATATTCCAGTTTCAACCTTACCATAGACAACTCCTCGGTCTCCCCCTCCCCTCAGGTCAAGAGTCTGGGTGTCGTCCTCGACAGCACCCTATCATTCCACACCCACATCAACAACACCATCCGGTCCGCCTACTTCCATCTCCGCAACATCAACCGCCTCCGCCCTTCACTCACTCCCAACAGCGCCGCAATCCTGGTACACTCGCTTGTCACCTCCCGCCTGGATTGCTGCAACTCCCTTCTTTTTGGTCTCCCGCACAAACTCCTCCATAAACTTCAGCTGGTCCAGAACGCTGCAGCCCACATCATAACTAGAACACCTTCCACCAGTCACATCACTCCCGTTCTACACCAACTCCACTGGCTCCCCATCAAACACCGGATCAACTTCAAAATCCTCCTCCAGACATTTAAGGCCATCCACAACCTCGCTCCCCCATACCTCTCTGACCTCCTTCACATCAATGTCTCCACCCGGTCTCTCAGGTCTGCTTCTTCCATCACCCTCACCGTCCCCCCAGTCCGTCTGTCCACCATGGGGTCTAGAGCTTTCAACCAATCTGCCCCTCATCTCTGGAACTCCCTCCCCCCTGACCTCAGGAACACCGACTCCTTCTCCCTTTTCAAGTCCCTCCTCAAATCCCACATTTTCAGACTGGCATATGAGACCTGATGTTCCCCTGTTTGTGGTTGCTCTGCTACGGGTTCTGTGCAGTTGTTTGTTTATATTTTTCATGAGTCTGTTTTAATTATTTTATTGACTGTATTGTTGTTGTACGGCGACCTTGAGTGCCATGAAAGGTGCCCTATAAATAAAATGTATTATTATTATTAAATACCTCACTGTCTTCTGGTGTTTTCCCCAGCTCCTTTAAACATGCCTTTGTGGAACTACTTCTCAAAAAACCTAGTCTGGATCCCTTAGTCTTAGAGAAAGTGGTTTCTGAACAATGAATTTCTTTTTTGGAGAAGTGTAACATCTTCGATCCTTTTCAGTCTGGTTTCCGTAAGCATCACACTATAGAAACTGTCCTGCTCAAGGTATCTAGTGACATTATGCTGTCTGCAGACTCTGGGAAATGCACTGTTCTGATCCTGTTGGATCTTTCCCTCGACATTTGACACTGTCGATCATGAAATCTTGTTAACAAGACTGAGGGATTTGGTTGGAATGTCTGAACCGGTTCTTTCCTGGTTCATTTTCCATTTGTCAAGTAGGCGCTTTAGTGTTTCAGCAAACCAGTTCCTGTCTGACTGCTGATTTGCTGTGCGAAGTACCTCAGGGTTCTGTTTTGGGTCCATTTTTGTTTTTATTATACATTACCCTGTTGGGTAAGAAAATCCAGGAGTTTCCTGATGTTTCATACCATTTATTTACAGACAATATGCAGCTCTACTGTTCTTTTAAGGCCTCTGAGATTCACAAATTGAATTCCTTGATAGAGTGCCTTGCACAGATAAAACAGTGGCTCGGAGTAAATTCTCTGCAGCTGAACTCCGATAAAACTGAAGTGCTGATGATTGGCCCTGATGATGTCATTCCAGCTATCAGCCAGTTTCTAGGTGATTTGAGTGTCTCTTTTAAGTCCAGCCTAAGAAATCTTGGTGTTGTCTTTGACAAAGACATGCCATTAGAACACCACTCCAAACAGCTGATGAGGAACTGTTTTTACCATATAAGCAATATCTCTAAACTAAGAACAGTTGTTTCCAAAAATGACCTGAAGCTAATTATTCATGCTTTTGTGTCATCTCATTTGGACTACTGTAACAGTTTGTAACAATGATAAAGTTCGGCCAAGCAATGAGCCCCCACATTTTTTCCATTTTTTCCACTTTTTGGCATCTAGCGTTGCCCCGGTAACACTTCTGATGGAGAAAAGTAATAGCCATCAAGGCACGAAGGAGACGCATGGAATGATGTATACCATGCCTGGATGCACGTTGCAGTTCAGGCCGCATTAACCTGATGATTCATTCACATGCTCCCTCATACAAATGCATAGGTTTTTGTTGCCATGGTAACAAGCCCCATAGGATAGAATTGGACAATTTGGTTTCAATATCTCAAAAGCTGTAAACAGCCTAATGAGACCTCAGTATGTTGTAGTCCACAGCAACCCAAGTATTTATACGTTGGATCAAAGTCTCTATGATATCGCGTTGCCGCGCAACAAGCGTCCAAAGTTCCGTTAGCATCAAAATGAGCATAGTTGAATATCTCAAAAACTGTAATAGCTAGCATGATGAAACTAAAATATATTGTAGTGCAACGCGTCCCGGGTTTGTCAATGTTGTAATGATGTCTGTACGATAACCTGTTGCCTAGCAAGAAGCGTCCATAATAAAATGGACATTTAAAAAAAAATGTAAAGTTAAATATTGCAAAACCTATATAAATTGGCATAATGATCTCTTACAGTCTTTTAGTGCCAATCGGCCCAAGTCTTTGAAATTTTGAATTATGTCTCTACGATAAAGTTTGGCCGAGCAACAAGCGCCTTGCTAGCCGCTAGCGTTGCCACGGTAACACTTTTGACTTAGAAAAGTAATGCGCATCAAGGCATCATGGAGACGCATGTAATGATGTATGCCATGTATGGGTGCACGTTGCGGTTCAGGCCGCATTAACAGACGGAAAAGCATGCGGAATAATAATAACTAGAAAATTTCAGGAAATTTTGATATGGGCATGCCCTACTGCCCATTCGTCCCCTCTCGCTCGTTGCCATGGTAACACTTTTGAATGAGAAAAGTAATGAGGCACGATGGAGTCACATTCAATTATGTATGCCATGCATGGGTGCACGTTGCGGTTCGGGCCGCATTAACGGATGAAAAAAGTGTGCGGAATAAGAAGAAATAATAAGAATAATAAGAAAAGGGAAACTTTTTCTGGATATCAATATAATCACCTTCATTTTCATGTTTTTCCTCGTTTTTTCGGCCATGTTTATTTTTGGGGTAATTTTGTCTTCCATACCAGAGCGGGGTCATGCTGTTTTTTTTACGACTTTAGCTTGCTATCAAAATGCTATCAAAATGGCCCTTCGGCAGCCATTATGTTGGCATGCCCATAATGAACACTACAGATACAATAGGGTCCTCGTACTCTCGTGCTCAGGCCCTAAATATAGCAAATGACAATGAACACACAGCCGTGAAAAATAGGCTCAAGCTATTTTATGGGACATGCTCATGTAATGCAGTCACCACTTGTGCAGAATTCAAATGGAGGAACAAAAAACAAATAACAGCCCTCTAAAAACAGGTGTAAGTAAGCATCGCCACGTTAGTGGTTACCAGTCACCGCATGAGTGGACAATGATGATGAGCCCGACTTCAAGTGCTTCCAAGGTGAGTGTGAACTTAGCAAAATCAGTGAAAACTGTTCACTGAGAGGCAAAAAGGTGATAGGTCAGAAGTCCTGTGTGACCGAGTTTGCCAAGGATACAATCTATAATTCTCTACATATACCACTAGTATGGCCATTTTTGTTACCGTAAAAAAAAAAAATCAATTAACCAGTGATATATAGGCTAAACTTATTTGCAGTACGGAGCTGAACACCACATCAGAAATCAGACAAACGTGCTGAAAGGTTATTGGAATTAATTTTGACATATCAGTCCTTGGTGTCTGAATTTATAAGTGCTGCAGGACAATAAAAAAAAGGCCCAATTCTGTGAGCTTCCTCAGTGGAAAGGTAAAATCTCCCATCTTCATAAATTTTCACAGCCAGGAGCTCAATTGCATCTGCTATTGCCTGCCATTCAAATAGCGCTGACCAATATTTAGGCTTTTCCCTCCTTAAAATCTTGGCAAAGCTCCCAGAATGAGAGCAAGAGGCAGAAGTGCATTTTAAATTAGGAAAAGCATCTACATGAGCTAGCAAGAGAACTTTTGTTTGAGTGGTATAATAGAAACATATGGCCTTGACAAATCCCAGCAACAGCGTTCAATAATACTGCTCAATACAATCCCCTGAAAGACTACTGACTTGGAAATCACCACACGAGAGGCAGCAACCTCTCCTCCAAACATTCAATCACATGGCTTGGGGTAACATGCTTGTCAATATAGATGAGAGCCAGAGTAAATTATGAACTCAATCTGGTGCAATCTACACTGGTTAAAAACTCAAAAATCTTTACAGCTTGACAATATATGTCCACTTTAACCTAGGTTGTGTGATAAACAAGCACAACCTCTTTGCTTTGTATTTTTCATTTGTTGTCTGCTAGTGGTTTAAGACAATGATGACATCAGTGACGTTGAGAGCTTGAAGTAGACCCTGAGCTAAAATTGTTATGATGAACAGCTGTTTCAAGGTCCATGATGAGCCTTTAAACACTAATAACTTGACACAAACAGACACATTTTGCAATAAAAGCAGCTCCACGTACTCAAGTGTTCAACAGAAACACATTTAAATGCAAGTGAGCACATCCTACCACTTTGTAAGACCAATTCAAAGACATAACACATGGATGTGTTGTAAAAATATCCAGTGGGTCTGGGGGTGGAAATAAAAAATGAACCATAGTAATGCTCCCCAAGACAAAAGCTATAAAAACCACTGTGAAAGTGAACAGCACTCTGCGTCCTTCCTCTTTGCATGATGGAAACAAAGAACACCACTCAGTACATTTATTGGGTAGGCTATAAAGCTCAGCAGAGGACAAATCTTGTGTAAAAGCAAAGAACAATACCTGAGTTATTTTGGACTGGACGGAGGAAACTATGGATGAGGACACTGCTTTGTCTTTCTCTTGAGACCCGCCCCTGAAAAAAGGAGAAAAAAATAAAAATCAATCATTTTAACAGGAGAGGTTATACAACATTCATGATATTTTCTGAAATGTTCAAGTTGGACAGGCATTGAGAGCAGTACGAGGAGCGAAGAGGGATGAGTGAAGTAGAAGAAAAAATAAATAAATCTAGAGCCTAAATTGCCAAAAACAGCTGAGTGTATAATTATGCAGAAACGCTACCAAAACCGCAGGCTTTAGATTAAACATCATGGCACAGCTTTTATGCTCTTTAAAGTCTAACATTTCATAATTTATCAGTGGCTTTTTAAAACAGAATAATCATGTGCATCAAGTTAATTGAACATAACAGGTGACAAGCAGAGCAGGCCGTTGTTGATGGGTGTGCGTGCGTGCGGGTGTAGATTTAAATTGAGAGAGATACACATGGACATTTGGTGAGGCCCGAATACAACCTTTCATCAACAAAAATATAAATAAAAATAGAGAGACCAATTTGTTGCTGAAATGACTCTTCTTATGTTGCTGGCTAAATAATATTGCCTCTCTGAAAAGATGTGCCATTATTTTGCAAACCGAAAAGCAAAATAAACCAGTCTTGGTCAAAAACATGGGGGCTTAGAGGAGGCGCCACTTTCAAATCTTGCTAGCTCTCAGAAGTTGCATAGAATAACTTTAATGTGACCTATAACCTGTACAACGCAATTGAAAGACAAACAGAAATCTTTCAGAGAGGTGAAGTAAAAATAAACAATTGAGATAATGTTGTTTAACCAATTACATTCAAACTCATGTTATATTGGAGCCAGCACACACCTGTCTCTGATCAGAGTGCCTCTGATCATCCCCAAATAAAGTCCAGCTGTTTTAGTAGTTTCCCTAGTAGCCAAATCTTCCAGCACAAGCCAAGGTCCGCAGAGAGCTTCCAAAGCATGAGAGGGATCTCATTATCCAAAGATATCAGTCAAGTGAAGGCTACAAAAGAATTTCCCTGGAATTAAATATACCATAGAAAAGAGTGAAGACCGTCGTCATCAAGTGGAGAAAACATGGCACAACAGTAGACTTGTAGTTCTCGAGACCGCTTTTTTGTGGTCTTGGTCTTTTCTCTGCCTCGCCATGTAATTGGGATGCCATTGTACACACCAAGGTGACAGAATCTTGTGATCACCAGTTTGTCCTCTTGTTAACATACAGTTTTGTATTTTGCATTTGATTTAATGCATGTTTTGGTGCATCTGCTTTTGTGTCTGTATTTAATTACAATATTGTGTTTATAATGGCCTTGTTTGAATATATATATGGCATCATTGGCTTTTGAATAATATTTGCATATTGTGACTGATTAAGCATTAGGTCTATGCCATTTCAGTGATGCTGATATACAGTGTAATTTGGTTAGTATAATGGTAAATAATGCAATTTCAAGTCGGTAATTGTGTGTATCTTTAATATTTAAAATTCATGTTTCATCTACAAATTAAATACAATTTAAATCAGTAACATTTACTATTCATTAGACTTTTCTGAGGTGGAAGGGGGGGTTGGAGGCTTGTTATTTTGCTAGATCACTTTGGGACTAGTTAATAGTAATGTCAATCCTTGAAAGCACTCAAGTCAATCCTCGAATAGTGTAGAAAAAGCCATTGCCACACATATTTGATCTCAGCTAATTGATGAAAACATTTTTGGTGAGTTCAAACATAAGACATCCACTGTCTCTGTGTTATTGTGCTGCAGCTGAATACAACCTCATATGTAAAATAAGCAGCTGAACCCAGGATGGCGCTTATATTCTACAACTCACGCAAGATGACAAAATAACTAGTTTTTTTTTTGGTCTTGGTCTTGAGCTTAACTAGTCTTGGTCTTCACTTGGTCTGTCTTGGTCTTGATAGTCTTTGGTCTTGGTAGTCTTGGTCTAGGTTTAACCGGTCTTGACTACAAGTCTACATAACAGTGACATTACCAAAAATAGGACGTCCGTCCAAAATTGATAAGACGAGAAGAAAACTGGTCAGGGAGGCTGCCAAGAGGCCGACGGCAACACTGAAGGAGCTGCAGGAATTTCTGGCAAGTACTGGCTGTGTAGCACATGTGACAACAATCTCACATCTTCTTCATATGTCTGGGCTATGGGGTAGGTTGGCAAGACGGAAGCCTTATCTTACAAAGAAAAATATCCAAGCCCTAGGATATATTTCCAAAAGGCATGTTTGGCGCAAAAACAACACTGCTCATCACCAAAAGAACACCATAACTACCTACAGTGAGCATGGTGGTGGCATCATCATGCTTTGGGGCTGTTTTTCGTTAGCTGGAACCGAGGGAGTGGATCAGGGCGGAAGGAATTATGAACAGTTCCAAATACCATATCATGGCAAGGACGAGTGTCCAGATCGCATGAGCTGGCAACAGGGGTGCCACAGGGATCGGTGCTTGGCCCCCTTCTCTTTTCAATATACACCACTTCACTAGTTGAAATCATCACCTCCCACGGCTTCTCCTACCACTGCTATGCTGATGACACCCAGCTCTTCCTTTCCTTCCCACCTGGTGACACGGCCATTTCAATGCAAATATCGGCCTGTCTTTCTGATATCTCTGCTTGGATGAAGGGCCGTCACCTTCAGTTAAATCTGTCCAAAACTGAGCTCATTGTTTGTCCAGCCAGTCACTCCTTACCTCCTCAGATAAGGGTGCAGCTGGATTACACCACACTTGTGCCCACATCTTCTGCCAGGAATCTTGCTGTCATTTTAGACAGCCAGCTGACCTTTAAGGACCATGTTGCCTTGGTTTCCCGGTCTTGCCGGTTCGCTCTCTACAACATCAGGAAAATCAGACCCTACCTGACAGAACATACGACACAGCTTTTGGTTCAGGCTCTGGTCATGTCAAGCATTGACTATTGTAATTCCTTGTTGGTCGGCCTCCCTGCGTGCTCAGTTAAACCTCTACAGATGATCCAGAATGCAGCAGCACGTCTGGTTTTCAATCAACCCAATTGAGCGATGAATTAATTAAGATCTGTAATTAATTAATCTAATAGATCTCTTTTTTAATCTCACCTAAAAATTGCTTACAAAAGCCCTCACCTTGAGGTGTTTTCCCCTTGAATTCATTACATTATTGTGGCAGATCAAAAGATTGATGTATAACAACAAAAAAGTGGCTTTATAAAGTAATTGATCTATTTTTCAACAGACTTGAACAGATGCAGTCCTAGACATTTACATACACTTGGCAAGAACATTCATCAGCCTCTCTGTTGCCGACGCACACATGCACAGGCTGCTCTCCTCGAGTTTAGTTTGGCGAGGGCGTTGCTGTGGCTGCGCTCGCAACCGGGTGCTTGTGTTTATGTGGTAGGATAAACCTGAGATTTTTTTGATGGTAAGCAAAGTCCTTTCCACATATCAATCAACCTTTATCAATGGTGCCTTCGGGGCGTTTTAGAAATGCAAATTCTCCATTTACTGGACTGAAAACTTTCACATGCTCCTCCATTTTCACCTCTCTTCTCCGCTATTCACCGCACCCCCCCGCCTTCCCAGCTACAATGGGAGACTACCAGCATCTGCTAAGCAAGCCCAAACCCAGTGACAACCAATCAATGTCCACTTCAAGGTGTGACTGACCATTGTTTTCCACCCCTAACAACGCAAGCACAGGAAGTCCACCGCACAAACACAGATTTCATAAAGGCAACTCGCAAACAGAAAAAGTAAAGTTAGAGATTAAAAAATAGATTTAAAACAAAAAAAAACATAGCGCGATAAAAATGCCTGCATTTAATGCCCTAATTTGACACCTCTAATTCATAGTTACCTCTGAGAAATAAATGTAAAAGCTTAGCTGGCCTATTGACAAGTTTAGGGAGGATTACCTTGAGTGGCTCAAGCTGGATGCAGAACTAGCAGATGCAGACAAAACCCTGGGAGAGGAATACGGGGAGACAGACGAGCCCACAGTTAGAGTCTTTCCTGAAGATGACAATGAGCCCCTTCTTTTTTCATGAGGGGATCTGGGATATAAAAAACGGTAGAGAAAAGAAGAAGCTTAAAATTTCTAACTTGCGCCTTACCAGTGCATGATAAGAAACCTTCGGATGGCTAGACAGGAATTTGTCAAATGTTGTAAAATTAGCCTCAAAGAGTCTATACTCATTATACAGTTTGGGTAATGTAAAAATCAAACAAGCAATTAAAAAACTAAAAAGAAGTTCCACCAATGTGGTTATGGAACCCTATAACTTCATAATAATGACTGAAATTTCTGCGTATAAGCATGTGATTCCCTCTGTGTCACTCTGTGATTTAACAGCTGTCATAATTTGTGTTTTCTGTGTTGAAATAAACAGACTCTTCTTCTCACCCCATACTGTTAACACCTGCTGTTAGAGTTACCTGGATCTTGAATGTCCCCTTGGCAATTTGGAGCTGCTGCTGGGATGATAACGATCTCTCTCCTCACGTCTCCTTTCTGAGGGGGACCCCCGCCTGTCTCTCTTCCCTGGGGAGTGTGAACGGGATCTGGAGAGACCAGACCACGGGAAGAAAATACAAGACGGTTTAAGCCATTAAATTACAAATGAAGGCGGATGACAAAAGACTTGTGCATCTAAAATAAATAAAGAAAACAGAAAATAAAAAAGCAAATAACAGTGAGAAAATACAAAAACATAGTAAAAGTGAAATAAAATATTTTGGGCTTTGAATTTTCAGGCTCGAGTCTGAACAGTTTACATTAAAGGCAGTTAAAGGTTTAAACACTGTCAGAATTAACTGCATTAGTTTAATTAAAAAAAAAAAAAATCGATATCGTGTAGCAAATTTCCAAAATGGAAACGATATTTTGTGAAGTGATCCCAAAAAAGATGAAAAAGCTATGAATTATTTATGAATGCCGTAAGATACTCGGAGTACATGTAATACTGCAGGAAAATTGCATTGCAATCATTTTTTAAAGTTCAGATTCCTAAAAGCGTCCCAAACAAGCACAAATGTTCAGAACCAGGAACATGTTATAAAGGACCATGAGTGTCACTGGAATAGTTATGAGTCATTTTGATAATAACTGGTAGTAATTCATTTTAAAATAAAAATATCAGTTGCTCCATTGGATGGCAAATTAATTAATAATCCCACAAATGAATATTCTAAATCATAAAGTGTTTTTATTTGGATATTCTATTATTTTCAAGAAAAAAAAAGTACTTATTAATAATTAATAAATAAAACAAATTTAAAATATATTCAAAAATGTTTTTTTTTTTTTTTTTTGGTGGCTCTAGTGGCCTTTATTCAAGTTGTAGACAGGACAGTACATGGGACCCCTTGTTTAAAGCACCGTGCCACCCAACGGCCCCATGAATATATTTTCAAATAATATATAATATAATATTTAATATATAATAATTTACTGAATTTCCAAATGAAGAATACAGTGGGGCAAAAAAGTATTTAGTCAGCCACCAATTGTGCAAGTTCCCCCACTTAAAAAGATGAGAGAGGCCTGTAATTTTCATCATAGATACACTTCAACTATGAGAGACAGAATGGGGGAAAGAATCCAGGAAATCACGTTATAGGATTTTTACTGAATTCATTGGTAAATTCCTCTGTAAAATAAGTATTTGGTCACCTACAAACAAGCACGATTTCTGTCTTTCACAGACCTGTAACTTCTTCTTTAAGAGGCTCCTCTGTCCTCCACTCCTTACCTGTATTAATGGCACCTGTTTTAACTGGTTATCAGTATAAAAGACACCTGTCCACAACTTCAAACAGTCACACTCCAAACTCCACTATGGCCAAGACCAAAGAACTGTCAAAGGACATGAGAAACACAATTGTAGACCTGCACCAGGCTGGGGAGACTGAATCTGCAATAGGTAAGCAGCTTGGCGTGAAGAAATCAACTGTGGGAGTAATTATTAGAAAATGGAAGACATACAAGACACTGATAATATCCCTCGATCTGGGGCTCCACGCAAGATCTCACCCCGTGGGGTAAAAATGACCACAAGAACGGTGAGTAAAGATCGCAGAACCACACGGAGGGACCTAGTGAATGACCTGCAGAGAGCTGGGACCAAAGTAACAAAGGAACCATCAGTAACACACTACGACCAGGGACTCAGATCCTGCAGTGACAGACGTGTCTCCCTGCTTAAGCCAGTACATGTCCAGGCCCGTCTGAAGTTTGCTAGAGAGCATTTGGATGATGCAGAAGAGGATTGGGAGAATGTTATATGTTCAGATGAAACAGAAATAGAACTTTTTGGTAGAAACACAACTTGTCGTGTTTGGAGGAGAAAGAAAGCTGAGTTGCATCCAAAGAACACCAAACCTACTGTGAAGCACGGGGGTGGAAACATCATGCTTTGGGGATGTTTTTCTGCAAAGGGACCAGGACGACTGATCCGTGTGAGGGAAAGAATGAATGGAGCCATGTATCGTGAGATTTTGAGTGAAAACCTCCTTCCATCAGCAAGAGCATTGAAGATGAAACGTGGCTGGGTCTTTCAGCATGATAATGATCCCAAACACATCGCCCGGTCAACGATGGAGCCGCTTCATAAGAAACATTTCAAGGTCCTGGAGTGGCCTAGCCCGTTTCCAGATCTCAACCCCATAGAAAATCTTTGGAGGGAGTTGAAAGTCCGTGTTGCCCAGCGATAGGCCATAGCCAAAATACCAGCAACAGTTTAGAAAACCTTGTGAAGACTTACAGAAAACGCTTGACCTCTGTCATTGCCAACGAAGGGTACGGTATATAAAAACAAAGTATTGAGATGAACTTTTGTTATGGACCAAATACTTATTTTCCACTATAATTTGCAAATACATTCTTTAAAAATGTGATTTTCTGGATTTATTTTTTTTCATTTTGTCTCTCATAGTTGAGATATACCTGTGATGAAAATTACAGGTCTCTCATCTTTTTAAGTGGGAGAACTTATACTTTTTGCCCCACTGTGCATTTTCTATTCAGGCATTTTTCCATTCCTCCTTCTCCACTGCTTGTTCAAATTATTCTATCATCCACCTTGTCGATTTATCTTCCTCTTACACCTCTTCCAAGGGACTTTGGGACTGAAGCAAAGAAAACCGCGATTAAAGAAGAAAAGGAAAAAAACGGCACACAGGCTGTTGAAGTAGCACAGCTTTCTGATTGGTCATTGTGTTATTCAGCCTGCGTTTCTTTGCTCGAGGCATAACTCCATAAAAAAGTTAAACTCAAGACTAAATTGAGAAAGTGACGGGAAAAATTCAATTTCGAAAAGGATTTGAAAATGCAGCGAAAAGAAAAAGGGAGGGCAGCTGGGTGGCACAGTGGTTTAAGCAAGTGGTCGCAGGTTTGAGTCCCGACCTGTGGCCCCTTACTGCATGTCGTCCCCATTCTCCGTCTCTACCCCCTTCCTGTCTACACTTTTAATTAAGGCCACTAGAGCCACAAATACATCTTTAAAAAAAAGGAAAGGTAAATGAGGAATTGATTCACCTTTTTAAAATACATAAATTCATATATAAATGTAACTACTTTTTAAATTAAAAAATGAATTTTCATATTGATTTTGAATTAATTTAATACTAATCAAATTGCTTTTTTGTATATACACATTCAAATATTGAATAAGAAAATACTATATAAAATCAAGCTATTTATTGATGGATGTATTCATTAATTCACAATACAATTGAATTATCCCCATTTTCATTTGAGTATTAATCACAGATTATCGGGATCCTGCGTTTTGATTCCAGCAACATTCCTGGTTCTTCACAAATGTCTCTGACCAGTGACACGCTCATGAAGTTGTACATCTGGAGTTATGTGAATATGTACTGTGAAAGTGGTTATATGCGTAGATTTATTTCATAACCAGGGGCCTCATTCATGAAACCGTGCAAGCACGTTTGCAGATTTCCACATTTGTTCAATCTTAGAAATCACAGCAGAACTGTGTACTTGCAGATCAGTCATCAGTATGCCCACGTGTTGCAGGGAACTTTTCCTGCTGATCTTTTTCTCTCTCTCTCTTTTTTTTTCTCTCCTCGGTGGAAGAGACATTCCCCAATACAGAAAATAAGTTACTAATGAACTAGAACATCTCAGTGGTATGTACTTATTGTAATTATTTCAGTAATGTAGTATCAGGCAGCATTGTGTAAAGCTGGCCTGATACTACATTACTGGATAACATTACAGCATAATCATCACAAATGTTAGTTTTTAGCTGTACACTTTTACAGCAATCACACAGTTTCTCACCTTGTTAAATTGATCATGATGGTTTCCTCTATGATCAGATACCATTAGAAAACAAAGGAGTTAGCAAAGGAAACAATAAAACGCCTATGTTTGGATGGAACAGCATGTTGAGAGTGGACAAGGCAGTGTGGGCAGCAAGGTTGTGTTACCTGCTGTGATTAAACCCAAAACAACTACATGTAAACTTACATGACTTTACATGAAATTGTCTTTCATGATTTCTTAATGCTAAGTTGAAAAGTCAGATCATTAAAAACGATGATTGTACTTTCATCAGCCAGCCTATTAAATCTGGTTGAGGTTAAAAGGTCTCAATATAATGATGCCAGTTATTGAGACATAACAAGCCGGACCTCCGGATGCTGCACTGAAGCCCACTTCGTGCCTGACTCCGTGTGTCAGCAGCTACAGTCACACAATGTTCTCCACGTTCTAACAGTGGTGATGGAAATAGTGAGACAGCTCTGAAAGGAAAACGAGCGCAGTTTGACCTGTGATCTGAGATGGTTGCTATCTTTTATTACAGAAAAATGACTGAGGAAGAGTCATGGCTCACTGAAACAAGCACAAAAAAAGAGCAGTTTGAACATGTTGGAATAAGAGGATAAGGTTTTTTAGTAAAATTAAATTCTAGTTATCATAATTGACCTTCTGCCAAGCTAGTACACATAGACAGAGATGTGTACATTGGTGTAAGTTGGTTTTCATACATCTATCCAAATGTCATAAAAGAAAATATTGTTAAAAGGGGGAAACAAGGGGGGCAACGTTTTGATTATAAATAAGGCCACCAACCAAAGTGCTGAGGTGAAACACAATAGAGGGTAGGGCTGTTCGATTTTGCCCAAAAATAAAATCTCGATTTTTTTTCTCTCAAAATCCGATTTTCGATTACGATTATTTTTTGAATTGACAAAAGGCAAAGAAATGATTTCAAATATGCTGTTTTTTATTGAACATTTGCCCCATTGGGCTTTAAGTGCAAACTTTGCTCTTATTAAACCAAAAATGAATGAATAAAGTGCAAAACTCTGTAAAATAAGTTGAAAAATAGTTTAAAAAAATATAATAAAATATAAAGTTTTATCTCTGAAAAAAAAAAAAAAAAATCAGCACTTGCAAACATACAGTAAGTTATATTTCCAATTAAATAAAACAAGACATTTTCTAATTAAACTAAACTGGGTCTTTGCATGCTAAATAATAATGCAACCCATGAAGGAGGAGGTGTGTAATGTCAGTCATTACATTTGCTATTCACATTTGCAAGCTTTTTGCAAGGAACACGAGCCGGTCTACCGCATCTGGCTTGAGGGATGCCCGGTGGCATGTTACAACGCCCCCTCCTACACTAAAGAGCCTCTCCCATGGGGCACTTGTCGCAGGTATTGAGAGGTATTTCCATCAATCATTAATATGGTATCAATCAGTAATATGTGTGCAGACAAGGTAAAAAAAAAAAAAAAAAAAAAAAAAAAAAAATTAAAGTGAAAAATCGATTTTACGATTTTCACGTTTTAACATTGTTCTAATTACATAATCGCGATTACGATTTAAAATCGATTAATCGAACAGCCCTAATAGAGGGGTACACTGAAGCACTTTCCACTAAAAAGTGAGTGTAGGGTTGGGTCCACATTGACTTACCGGGTCCTACGGGCTCGTCTATAGGCACTAGGAAGAGAGTGAGTGCTCTTTGACTTTGATCTTGATCTTGACCTTCTCTTGTGTTTTTTCTTCTTTTTGTCCTTATCCCTCCCTTTGATCCGATCTCTGTCTCTTTGTCTTTCTCTCTCTCTATTGCGATCTCTGCCTCTGTCTCCGTCTCTGTCGGGGCCTTTGGACGTAGTGTAGGAAGATGATGGGAAGGATGGCCCATCCCTGCTGCGGTTGGCTCCATGGTTTTCCACAGAGAGTCTTTGATCCTGAGAATACACAAGTGGTGCGTGGTATACTTGAGGAGGTGCAGGATTGGAGAGAACAGAGTAAGCGTCTTGCAGCTATGAAGATAGAAAGTGAGAGAGAGCAAGTAATTTAAGTGTTATCAGTATTGTTATTTTATATTCAGGACCATCTCCAATTAACTGGTTTGAAGATAAAGAAAGAGCAGAGCATTGACTGGATTAAACATTCAGTCTTTCTTTTTGACAAAAGGGACACTGAATGAATTCCTAAATGCTTCATCACTCACTGTGCATCTGTGGAAAATCAATATGGATGCCTGTCTACTTAAAGAGATGCAGGTGAAGCAGAGATCAAAGATTTATTCATTCAAGACATCCAACTGAAACCCATATCACTGTTATATATTAATGTAACACACGGTGATGGATGATTCTGGTTTAAAAAGAAACGCACAGCAAAGCATCAAGTTGATTTGACAAGGGGAAACAGCTTCTGCTCAGTTTACTCAGAGAGTGCTCATCAGTGTTTACTCTTCTAATCTTATAATTTTTATTTATTAAAGAACTGATTCTTGTGTTTGAATATATAAAATATTTACAAACTTTGGTTAAAAATATTTAACATGATCTACCATAAAATAGTTTCTTTTTCCTTCCTATCATCATATGCATCTATTAAATTCCTAAACTTGCTTGGGGGATGCTGGAGCTTCTTAGTCTCTTGGGAAATTATTACTCATTCTCTCCTTTAAAGAAAAAAAATACTCCGCTGATGGAAAGATGGTGCAGATTACATAATCAAGTGCAGCCCTCTGGCTACTCATTGAGTTACAACTGTCAGTCACAAAAAGCCTCTGATTGCCTCAACGTGGCTCTGCTTGCTCATTTCTGAGCGGGGAGACGCGACCAAGTTCGGCTGAATAAAAACAAAGCTGATCAGTCTCTGTAATTCAGGAATCCCCGATTCTAATCCATCTGCTCATCTGCTTACATTTTTAAGGAATGGGTGGAGCATAAAAAGAAAGATGGGGAGAGGATGATGATGAAAGAAGATGAAAAGAGGTGGCCAATGTGGCAGGGGGAAAGAGGCAGGAGAGAAACTACTGAAATCTCATGACATAATTCAATAAATAATTTTAAAATGCTATCAAGAATCATTTAATTATTCTAGCTGTGTAGGTTATGGGCATTATTTAGACATGGTACAGAAAATGCAAAAGCTCTGATCTACAGTAAGTGTGACAAAAAAAGATGAACTGTCTGGGAAGAGGAAGCGAGTGCTTACATTCTCCCAGAATTGATCATTTTTTGTTATTATTTAAAAACAACAAAACATCAACTGATCTGTAACTAATTAATAAGAACGTTAAGAGAATTCACAGATATTTCTCAGGCTTGCAGTGTTTATTAATCAAGGCTTCAGAAAAGTTTAAATATCCAACAGTGAGGACGGTCAGAGAGTTTAAGACATCAACCACGTCATATATATTTCATATAACATATGTAGCGTTCATACCTGCTGGGGTTTTCGTATCAAAATACCAATATGGGGACAAAGACGAACTTTATCAGTTTGGTGTTATTAGCGGAACTAAAACCATTTTTTTGCAGTCCCCATTGTTGCGATTTGACTCCTGTGTACAAGTAGTGAGGGAAAATGGAGAAGCTCAAGTTAATGCGCTACTGATAAGTCACTGAGTCAACAATGGAGGTTGTCACAGAGTTAAATCAGCATGTCTGTGAGAGGCAGAACGCACACGGCACACACGCTGCTCTCAAACGCAGCACGACAATCACTCAGCTGATTCTGTAACATTGTTTTTGCAGCACTGATATGGAACGAAAGCTGTCTGAGAAGGGCTTCAGCAAAACAAGAATTGTTTGCATCTGTAAAGTTTAGGCAGAGGCTTTGGTTTTGTCATGACAGCTTACGCTGGCTAATACAGCCTCTTTGCATGATCAACACATGGAAAACATGCAGAACTCACTTCAAGGGACCCAAGTCAACTCATTCTGTCATACAGATCATCCTCTGGAGGCCCCTAAACTACCGAGGTGTTGCTTACACGATTTTCACTAAGGTCAAGTTGTAGCCAACTGACTTTCCATCACTTTAGTTAAAATAGTTCTTGTTATGAACAAATCATTGCATAAGTATTCCTGGTTTTATTTATGCAACTCCAAACTCTTGACTTTAACCAAGTCGAGTAACTACAGGGTAAAATTCTCTTCACACCTTTAATGCAAAATTAAAAACCTTTCCTCTCAAATAGCAACAACTCCAACTAGGCTGCCAAGAGTTGTAAGAAACGGCATCTTGAAGAGAAATCCCCAACAAAATAGACACTCTATATCCAACTGGAATCAGCATCACAGAGCGCTCATCATCCCTTTATGATCTGATGGGCACTGAGAAACTCACATGACATTTGGAGAAGAATAACAGCACTGGTGCAGCAGTGAGGGAAGCTTATGTGCTGCCACCTGGCCTCACAGGCAGCAGGCCAGGTCATCGTACACAGGCTGGGCGAACACAAGGAGCTGACACGCAACATCTATCATGCCGACGGGCAATCTCCACATCAAATGACTGCTGCCTTATTTACACTATAAAGGATTCCAGTCTTTTTTGTAGTGTTTAATATGACAAAAGGCTTTTAAAATATGCAGTACCTTTATGAAACTTCAAAAAGGAGAATTTTAAAGTAGAGTTATCTCCTATTACTTCATGGGTACCGAGACAGAGAACAGGGAAGTTAGTTTTCTTGACCTCTGAATTAGACGTCTTCATTCAGTTGCATTATTTGGTGACTGGCTAACCACCTGAACAGTGTGATAACATTAGGGGTGGGTAAAAATATTGAAAAATCGATGCATCGCAATTATCCCCGCTCTGATTCAATATCGATTAAGCAAAGCCTCTGAATCAATTCACCTCCTGGCCAGTGGAGGCGCTGTGCGCAACATTTTCTTATGATTCACGTTTTGTGGACGGTGGCTGCACGCGAGCAAACAAAAATAAAATGGCAACGATGGCAAGCGGAAAATCTTTCAGATCAGACGTTTGGACTCATTTTGAATTCCCATTTAAAGAAGGAACACGAGAAACGGACAAAAGTAGGGTAGTGTGTAAAGCCCCTTTCACATAGAGGGCGCAAAATGCAGACCGCCGCCGGCGATCCCATTCATTGTGTATGTGCTACTGCGGCGCAACAGCGGACTGCTCTGCTGCAGAGCTCGGCGTCGCACCGCGCCTGCCTGTCCGAATTGAACATTTTTTAATTTCACCGTGCCGCGCTGAGACGATATCTCGGCCGACTCTGCTCCCCATCCGGCGGTGGGCACGGCGCAAACCGCGCTCTATGTGAAAGCAGCTTAAGTTGTGCCAGGCAGAACTAAAATACAACAGCAACACGACAAACCTGCGGATCATGTTGACACAGAATTGTATTTTTAATTTTAACTTTTGTACTACAGTACAAACGCACAAGTGAGCCATTATGGTGCTGCTAAGTTGAATTGCTCAGTTCATTTCTATGTCAAGTAACATGCCACGTGTTATAGGCATGAAAATAAAAATAATGAAAAATTGCCAACGGGTATTTGTGTAATTCTACGTCTTACTGAATCAATATCGAAGCATTTAAATCGAATCGAAATCGAATCGAAACCTAAAGAATCAAAATCGCATCGTGAGGTTCTTAACAATACCCAGCCCTAGATAACATAATGTATATATATATATATATATATTCATTCATTCATTATCTTACCCGCTTTATCCCTTGCGGGGTCACGGGGGTCTGCTGGAGCCTATCCCAGCTTATTTTAGGTGAGAGGCAGGGGTTACACCCTGGACAGGTCACCAGTCCATCACAGGGCCTATATATATATATATATATATATATATATATATATATATATATATATATATATATATATATATATATATATATATATTTATATATATATACAGTGAGAGTAAAAAGTATTTGACCCCTTGCTGATTTTGTTGGTTTGCCCACTAATAAAGACATGATCATTCTATACTTTTAATGGTAGATGTATTCTAACATGGAGAGACAGAATATCAAAACAAAAATCCAGAAAATAACTTTAAAGAATATATTTCTATTAATTTGTATTTCATGGAGGGAAATAAATATTTGATCCCTCTAGCCAAAAGCACTTAATACTTGGTGGCATAGCCTTTATTTGCAAGCACAGCGGTCAGACGTTTGTTGTAGTTTACCACAAGGTTAGCACACATATCAGGAGGAATTTTGGCCCACTCTTCTTTGCAGATCCTCTCTAAATCATTAAGGTTGGTGGGCTGTCGCTTGGCAACTCGGACCTTCAGCTCCCTCCATAGATTTTCAATTGGATTGAGATCCGGAGACTGGCTGGGCCACTCCATGACCTTAATGTGCTTCTTCTTGAGCCACTCCTTTGTTGCCTTTGCTGTATGCTTCGGGTCATTGTCATGTTGGAAGACCCAACCGCGGCCCATTTTCAGCTTCCTTGCAGAGGGGAGGAGGTTGTTCCCCAGGACTGCACGGTACATGGCTCCATCCATCTTTCCACTGATGCAGTGAAGTAGCCCTGTCCCTTTGGCAGAGAAACACCCCCAAAACATAATGTTTCCACCTCCATGCTTGACGGTGGGCATAGTGTTCCTGGGGTCATAGGCAGCATTTTTCTTCCTCCACACACGACGGGTAGAGTTCAGGCCAAATAGTTCAATTTTGGTCTCGTCTGACCACAGAACCTTCTCCCGATCACTTTGTGCATCTTTGAGGTGATCATTGGCATACTTTAGGCGGGCCTCCACATGTGCCTTCTTCAGCAGGGGTACCTTTCGGGTACTGCAGGATTTTAATCCATTGCGGCGCAAGGTGTTGCCAATTGTTTTCCTGGTGACTGTGGTCCCAGCTGCCTTGAGGTCATTCACCAACTCCCTCTGTGTGGTTGCAGGACGATTTATCACAGTTCTCATGATCCTTGCCACCCCACGAGGTGAAATCTTCTGTGGAGCACCAGACCGAGGTCTATTGATGGTCATGTTAAACTTCTTACATTTTCTCACAATTGCACCAATAGTTGTTACTTTAATACCTAGCATCTTGCTAATGTTTTTGTAGCCAATACCAGATTTGTGCAGGTCAACAATCCTGTCTCTGAGGTCCTGAGAGAGTTCTTTGGTCTTACCCATGTTGGAGGGTTTTGGAATCTGTCTGATTGTCTGATTCTGTGAACAGGTACCTTTTATACAAGTGATTAGTTAGAACAGGTGTCTTCAATTCAGGTAACAGGTTGATTGGGAGTGTCTAACTGGTCTGTGAAAGCCAGAACTCCTAATGCATACTAGGGGATCAAATACTTATTTCCCTCAATGAAATGCAAATAAATTAAAATAAATTATTTTAGGTTATTTTCTGGATTTTCTTTTTGATATTCTGTCTCTCCATGTTAGAATACATCTACCATTAAAAGTATAGAATGATCATGTCCTTATTAGTGGGCAAACCAACAAAATCAGCAAGGGGTCAAATACTTTTTACTCTCACTGTATATATATATATATATATATATATATATATATATATATATATATATATATATATATATATGTTTTTTAATGTCTCAGTATTATTAAGCAATAATGTACAGACTAGTGTTCAATATTCAATACTTTTTCTATCATGACTCATTACAGCTAAAGAAAGGGTACCGCACACACACTTTTTGTGACATTTAAGTGTGTTAAAGAGGTTGCTGCCTTTCATCTGATGAAAGCTAAATAATCTCCAGATATATACACTAGTATAAGTATAAATCCTAAGAATAAATCAAACGTTTCTCAGTGGGTTGCCGTTTTTTGACTGCAACAGTGCATTGCAGAAAAAGATCCAAGAATGTATACACTGCCAGCAGGTGCACAGTGATAAATTTATTCAACATACAAATGCAACCTCCTCTTAGTTTAATGACAGAGTAAATCAAGAAACAAAGCTGCCCACATGAAAAGCATCTAAGCTTTGGATGCATGTCATGAATATGTGAGCTATGCTGTAACTTGTATAACAATCCTTTAATGCAGGGGTGTCGGACTCCAGTCCTCGAGGGCCGGTGTCCTGCATGTTTTACATGTGTCCCTTTTTTTATCAAACCGTGATACAAGGAGTTTGGTCATCAACAGAACTATCCAGACTTTGATGACAAGCTGGTTACAATGATTAATTAGAATCAGGTGTGTTAAAGCAGTGAAACATCTAAAACATGCAGGACACCGGCCCTCCATGGACTCAGTTTGACACCTGTGCTTTAATGTATATTTGCTAGTTCTCTTCAGTAGAAATTGAACTCTGGCATTTACGACCAGCTGGCCAGGTAAATGTACAAAGAGCATCACGTTGGGTTCTCTGAAGTTTCCATGTTCCATCAATATTTAATGGAACATCTGCACCCTGAAATGAACAGATACAATTATACTTCTCCCCTCCAATTTTTTTTACCAAACAACCGATTAAGTAAAATGTCACAAGCAATTATAGATTTCTATATTAATTTAAAGCTTGACCCTAGGATAACTAAAAAAAAGAAGGATTGGTTTTTAAGACACAGAACTTCTGTCCCGTTTACTCTCCTCTCTGAGAAAGTTGTAGCGAGTACAGCAAAGCCACTCAGACAAAGCCTCCATGTTTTCAAAACATTTTTGATACTAAAGGCCTACAATAAATACCCTCTGGATATAAAGCCCCAAAGTGCACAGCGTCTCAACACGACACACGACCTGTAGTGTATTCATGCAATAGAGGCAGAGGCAGGCTGAATTGTACAAACGTATCAATATATCTACAACAAATGTTAGTATTAAAAAACATTATGCTCAAAAATATAATCTGAGGGCCACTGTGTGATTAGGTGCAGACACACATGCACAATGATAAACATTAGTCAACCTCTATCAAGCACTCTCCTACCTCGAGTTGTGTGCACGAGTGGAGCTCGGCTCTCTTGGCCTCGGGCTCTCCGGGGACTGGGCCACGCAGGGTCTGTAGGAAGAGTGCTGCCTTCCTCTTCCGTTCTGCCTGTAGCTGTTTCTCCTTGGACTCCTTAGATGCCTGGGCCAGCTTCTCCCTGGCTGCAGCTGCTAGACGATCCTCCAGTTTCTGCTTGGCTGAGGGGCAGGGAGATGAGAGGGTAAACACTGGAGAAATAGTTGGACTGCAGTCACATCTCCTTTGTGTTTTTAATCACACCAATGTTTTCCACTTCTAAACGCTGGGAAAGGAGGAGATGACAAAAGGAAGTTCATTCATGGTTGAATCCTTTTAGAAAAGCACTGATTAAAAGTAACAGAGAGGAAATAGTAAATAGCAAGGAAACATACAGGATAAATGAGTGGGTGACAAATAAAAACCAACTTAAAGTGAAAAAAATAAAGAATATATAGGTTTTTTTCCCACTTTTTCTGTCACACCTACGATGGCTTTCTAGCATTTTTTTCTAAGGCTCTAACCACATTAAATCAGCAAAGTCTCTATTTTTAAACATAATAACAGGCAGAGTCTATAAAGATGCCTATTTTTATGGAAATTCAGGATTTATGCATACAAAAGAATGATAAGTAAAAGGAAACATGGTTGCAGATGAGAATACAGACATCTGAGTAACAATGGGTAACAATAGAGAAAAAAAATGTTTAAAGATGAAGTGGCAGAGACAGGTTTGGGAATGGACGGAAGATACGCTGGGTGATGTGGCCTTTTATTAATATCTCTTTAGGCCGTGTGACGATACACAATATATATCTCGATATTTTGCCTTAGCCTTGAATTAACACTTTGATGCTACAATCACACCAGTATGATAATTCTATATGTTTACATTAAAACATTCTTGCTCATACTGCATTAATATATGCTAATTTTAACTAACTTTCATGCAAAAAGGGGGAATAAGTCAAATTTACCAAAACTGTATTTATTAAACAGTTACTAAGCAGTGAGTGGCACAAAAATAAAAATTGTCATTTCAAAACAGAAAGTGAACGTTGCCTCTCTCGGACTCCCTGTCTGAAGAACATCTGCTAAGAACATGTTCTGGTCCCGGTTTTACCAGGATGACCTGCTCTTTAGACCTTTAGAGCACCTTTATATTCACACTAATGTAGGTGTAGGGACTGCAATGTTTCATCCTCTCCTCCTTTACTTTGCATCACTTTCACTTACTTTTAGAAATATGACGTCATATAGTCTTGTTTGACTTTGTTTCGATGATAGTGATTGATTTCATGTGGCCACATTTAACCAACACTAGGTGACGTTTCTCAGCTCTGAAAGAGAAAGGCTCGGCGGCGCGCTGCGTGCGGACACATGTCGCACTGAGCGGAGAGTTGGAGCTGCATCAGCGCGTCGTGAGAGGAGAAAACATCCCCTTCCATCTTTACTAAACCGTCCCAGTTTGCTTTGAAAAGAGTCCGTCGCGCGAAGCAACCGCGCGGATGAGCTCACGGCGCAAACAAGCCGAGTTTGGGAAAGTTTAGGTGGAACTCACCGACGGACCGGACAGCAGCGCCGACACCTGCTGCTGGTCGCGGGCGTATGATGATGCACGCACGTGACTGACGTATGTAACTAGGTGCGCTTGTTTTATCTCTCTGAGAAGGAGAGACGAGACAAGAGAGTGAGAAAAGCCTGTAATTTAATGCCTGCGGCTAAAAGCAAATGCGTGACAATGTATACTTGAATATTCACGATATAGTCATTTTGTACATCGCACAGAGTAGAAGCCGCGATACCTGGAGTATACTCGATATATCGCCCAGCCCTAACGGAAGAAGATAGGGAGGAGATCGAAACAAGAGACTGAAAGCAACAGCATGAGTAGAGAAATCAAAAACCAACACAGCAAATAGCTTTTGTCAACTAGTTGTTTTAAGTCATGCAACCACCGGGTCCAAGGCTAGCTACTGAAGCAAATCATACTTGAGAACAGCAAACATCAGCCTAGAGAAGCAGAACCTATTGGCTGCCCCAGACAATGACACAAGACAGTCCTATCCCGTCTCTGTCCGACTGCTGTAACTTGCATACACATTTGACTTGACTTTATATAAAGATATAGCCATATGAAAAAGGAAAATTTGTTCTGGCACCAGAAGCCTTCTGATCAGTCATTTCATGGGCGCATTGGTTGAATGCATATAAACAGTCTTTAAAGAGATGTGTAAAAGATGTGATGAAACAAGTGCTTACACTTTCTAGCCATCACATCATTAAAAAACTACCACCGATCTTGATGAGTTATTAGTCCAATCATTTTTAATCAAGTACAATATAAAACACAAACAAGTGTGCCTTCTTGAATTTGACACAATTCTTACCCCATAGTGTAGAAAAAGGAGCAACACAGTTGATCTTGATTGATTGCATTTAAGCTTTTAACATCCTCACTGCCACTGATCAATGGATTCCTGTAAGCCAACTATGGATTCTGCCTTGATATCGAAGGCTTTGAGCGTGTTTAAAGATCTGTAAGATGTTACATACACATAACATATTGCTCATTTAAAACAAGATATGCCCACTGATATAAGTAACTGTTCAATACGAAATTATCAACAAAAACACCTCCAAATTCAGGTTCTTGCTTACAGTATGTGAGTAGAGGAAGCTGAGAAACACTGTAAAGCTGTAAACAAAGACATTTTTGTCCCCGGATTCACTTGACAGTTCTTTGCTCATAGGGAGCGGTTCATTTTGACATATCGTTTATTTTATTCATAAGAACTATTTGATACTCTTTTTTTCCACAAAAAAATCTATTTTAGTCTTTTTAAGGCTGACAACAGAGGCTTGATTAGAGTAAGTTGGTGAGTTTGTGAAAACACAATTAAAAACAACAACAACCTCCTTCCTGTCTGCTCCTGAAGCCGCACCTCTAAACCACATGAAGTTACAGTGACCGTTCACTAAAAAGAAAGTTTGACAGACAAGCCACTGTTCCAAAGACTTTGTCACACATAATAACTGGTTTTAGGGGGGGGGCAATAGAGGGTTTCATTAATTGTTTGCCATCAGTGTGTTTGGAGGGTTTCGGATAATACGGCAAAAATGTTTCGGTAAAGATCTCCTACCCAGCAATGGTAAATCTCAGAACAGATTCAGTTCTGCATAGTAATACAGCATTATTAAACATGTACATCCTCTGGAAAATGGTTGTAACCTTAACATACAGCATCTGAGGAGAATGCATTTAGTGTACGGTGTATTTTCAGCCACATCTCTACAAATTAGTGGTCGCTATCTGCCACCGATTCTGGTATCTGATCAAGTCAGGCCTGCTGACTGACAGCTACTTTGCTGCCCTGCAAAGGCAATTCAGTCAGCTTTATATTATGCTCCTCTCCTCTCTTTCTCCAGCTGCCTGTCAGCTTTAAAAGAGGCCATTACACTTCCAAACTGTTCCTGTTAGCCCAAAAGTGATCTGTCCACCCTTTTGAAGCTGAAAAGTAGAACATTTGTCTTTAGATATACTCCGTGTCTGTCTTTTTTCGAGCAGTCTTCCTCGTCTTTTCTTTCAGCCTCATCGCATCCCGATATTCAAGACTTAAATGACCCACATGATCTAGAAGCAGTTGATCAAAAAGGGTTCAAAACAGAAAGGCACAAAACAATGGTTATTTTAATCAAGATCTCCAACTGTTTGAAGATCTCAGCTTTGTTTAATCTTAGTGAATAACACATTTTGGGATTTGTTAAAGTGTGAAAAGTCCTAAAAAAATTATTAAAAAAAAATTAAAAAAAATCAAAGCACACCTGTGAAAGCCACCTGTTTGAACAAAGCATTCACAGTCTGCATGTCATATGGAGCACAACACAAAATCTGTGTGGGTGTTGACTGATTCTGGGTTAAAAGAACATTCTTCATGTTTCAATACATAGTCATAGCTATATTATGTATATGCTGCCAATCAAACAAAAGATATGGACAAACAAAAATATTGAGACTACCATACACACCTGAATGTACAATGTGTATATATATTAGAAAATGTTTGAGTGTCGAATTTTAAATGTCTAAACTTTTACATCCACAACAAGTGGTGGTGCAACATCTGCAACGTGAACGTTCCCCTTTATAACTGAAGATTTACACATAATAGCTCCGGGAGGTGTTAGAGATGCACGGAGACTGAGACGTTCAGAACAAAGCAAAACGTTTGACGAATGACAAAACAAATCAAAAAGGTTTCATGCCACCTTTAAGATGAAGATAATGAATGGTGAAGAGTGAAAAAATACCAAGGCACTCAAAGTAACACACACTGAGGGCTGACTTTAGCTGTTTCTGAGCTGAAATCCTTCTGAGCTGTTGGATTTTGTGGTGTTAACGGAGCGTGTTTGTGGTGCAGGACAAGTCTCGCCAGTGTTACATCTAGAGTTTTTCTAGACAGGACGCCATCAAGTGTCCACCGTACTTTGTCCAACATCCTCGTTTACGATCCCTTTGGAAGGTGTATGTACATTTCATCAATCCTGCGTTGTTCAAACTAAAGCCCCTTTTACATCGGTGAGTACCCTGCCACTTGAATCTATTCTGGCGCCAGTCCTTTTTACATCAACTGATGTTGTGGAGGGTGGAGGGTAGAGCTAACCCCGCAAATCACCGATCTCTGAGGGTACACCCTCAATCGCAGGCCTAATGTGAACAGAACTGTTGCGGGGTGGAGGTTTGTGGGTGGGATTTGCTAATGACCATACAAGGACGTCCAGGAGTTCCTCATCCTGAGAGCTCTGACGGTCATAAATCCAAACATTACAGAACCGTAATATGTAACTGGCTACTAAAATGACAAACCACGGCTTGTCAGGAAACAAAATTGGGGTTATTAAACTGAAGAGCCTTAGACAGAAGTTCATTGCAGTTAACAAACCCAACAGCAGGAGTGGCTGAGGGAGATTGCTGCTCATATTTGTGCAACACGATTTCGGGGAAGTCAAAAATCTCGTTAATCAGCATGAATTCGCCACCCTCCCCATCTCCTGCATCCAGCAGGTAGTCTGATGTTGGTGAAGCCAGAGAGGCCGACCAAACAGACAATGGGCCGTCATATTACATGGTACGAGTTGATAACTCCTCCCCACTCGTTTTCAGGCACCAGGGAAGCAATGACATGCCTTGCACTTACATTACCCAGAGCCCATTAAACAGGCGTTCATCACTACTGTATGCCATTTAAAATAGGAAAAGGGAAAAAAAATATGCAAGACAAGATTTGGTGCTCATGCAGGAGTGTCCTATAGCAGTGCAACAGACAGTTGAAATGTATTATTCTTTTTGTTTTTTTACCTTGTTTTGCTTCCAGCTCCTCCAGACTAAGGGTGGGTTTCTTCTCTTCGGGTGCACTAACTGGAGGAGGATCCTTCTCAATCACTTCGGCTGCCCCTATCAGAGCTTCCAGACCCTCGTCGTCCAACAACTTGAAATAAATATGTATGATTACTTATTGCACAGCCTCCTTTAAGTCACCTCACAGATCTTCTTCTGGATTCACGTCTTTACTTTTCTTGAAGTGAAACTAACTGGAGGAGGATCCTTCTCAACCACTTCAGCTGCCCCTATCAGAGTTTCCAAACCCTCCTTTTCCAACAACTTAAAATAAATATGTATGATCATTTATTGATAAAGATGCTCAAGAGACTGTGTACATATACAGAATGTGCTGTAAAACACAAAGCTGCACTAGACCTTATCCTCGTCCGAGTCATCGTCCAGTCGAAGTCTGTTCTTCTTCTCCAGTGGCAGCATGTCATTTTCTTTCGGCCGGATGGCAAAAGAAATGGGGGCAAAAGAGGCTGTGGTGGCAGAGAGAGAGAGAGAGAGAGAGATACAGTTAGACATTGACAGAGAGACCAAAAAGGATTAAGGACACATTAAAAAGAGGCAGACATGTGAATCGTAGCCACATACTTCAGTTAAATGGAAATGGGCGATGAGCAGTAGGAAGGATTAGAGGAAGAATGGACAAAAAGATAACAGAACAAAAAGCAACGGCAAGGGAACTGAGAAGATCATGAAACAAAAAGAAGTCAATTATACGTACAGAATAAGGAAAACAGATTTTTTAAATTTCATTGCCAAATACCATTTTTCTGGCTAGATCAAAGAGATCATGTGCCATCTTCCCCAAGGCTGACTATTACGACCCAGATCCTTATTAAGGAGGGCTGGATAGATTATTTTTGTACCACTTTCACTGGTTATCCTTGTCCTCCTGATCTGTCACATCACAATAACCTGTATGCGTGTTTGCCTAAATTTGCATACAGTTAAGGTACACGGCTGTGGTTTCTGCCTTCGTACTAGTAAACCTCATATTTTATTGAACATGTGTGGCCTGATTTCAGTGAGTACAATTGCTGGCACTAAAGCAAACAGGCTCAAAGGTGCCTGTGTAATAATGTCATAAAGCAACCAACACAAAAGAGGGAAATATATACTCACCAGTAAATTAAGCGAAATATTTACACAAAGGATTAGCATCTTATTTTACAAGGAAAAGACGGATTAAAGAAGGTCAGTGTGCACAGCATGTTTGCATATTGTGTTGTGTGTTACCTTTTGCCAGCTTGGACTCATCGGGTGACTTGTCTGACTGAAGCTCATCGTCTGCCGTAGCAATCTAGATGAAGTTAAACAAGTGAAGGCAAGTAAGATCAGCCGCAAATAACATACAAAATGCGAGGTGATAAAATACTTTTCTGATGAATTCAGGTTACTAGTTAAGAAGTACAACTATGGGAACAGGTGGTTCTGAAAATGACATTTCATAGAAACCTTCATTTCTACATGATGTGCTGTTACGCTGAGATGCACAGCTGCAGGTTGTGAAATTACTGGTTTGAGAAAAAGCTTTAAAAAAAAAAAACAAGCATGAAGAGGGGCTAGATGTCCATCTCCTGTCAATATACAGTTGTGAAATACATTTCAGCATGTGCATGCTGTTAATGCTTATTCCTCGTGCCATATAATTAAATAACCGCATCTAAAATGTGGGTGACTTCTTTCTAATAAACTTAAATTATAACTATTTAAATGTACTTTAATATTTCAAAAGCGAAGGCTTGACGCCATTAAAAGCCCAAATGCAGAACTGAAACAGTCTGATGATATGCATGTGTCATAATTTCATACTAACTTGCTGTGACATAGCAGTGATGGCATGACACAGTTTATCTTTGGACTCCTTTAAAGGGGAAATCCTGGCAAATTTGAGAAAGACCGTGTTGATGCATATAAAGTATTTTACTAATTTTTAACGGAAAAACAGTGGAAACTAAAAATATTCTGTAGAGAAATCCTGGAAATGAACAAATAATGCATTTGTATTTATAAGGTGTGATCAGTTTATAAGTTGTGCACAGCCACATTTAGGTCACCTCACAGACTTTCTTCTGGATTCAGTTCTTTACTTTTCTTGGAAGTGAATCCATCCTTTTGTTGATTTGGATGAATATTTTGTGTCATTTTTGTATTAAAATGGAAAAGAATCGTCCTCATCTTCAGCTTTCTAGCAGGAGTCTGATTGGGATTTGGAATCCCCCTTACCTTGACTAGAATTCCAGTTCCAGCTAAAGAAAAATCAACTCTGAAGCATGATGATACCACTACCACCATGCTTCACCATGGGTATGGGGTTCTTTTGGTGACGTTGTTTTTTATCCAACGTGTATTTTGGAATTGTGGCCATGAAGACCATAACACATTGTCCCAAATGCTTTGGGAAATTTGGAAGAAGTTTTCTTTTTTTGCTTTGGATGGTTTTCTTTGTCAGAAAAGGAATTCATCTCGCAAAAAAGTATTCATTTAAAGGGAAAGTTCGGTTTTTTACAACCTGGACCTTATTTCTGGAATTTTTTATGGTCGTATACTCACGCAGAAAAGTTTGGTGTCATTTGGAGTCCTTCGGAAGATATTAAGGGGGTTTTGCGAGCCGCTTCTCCATATAACGGTAGCGAATGGGGCACAGCGGGACACAGACGATGCAGCGTCTAAATAACACATGATTGCCGCGAAACTCGTTCATTTATTTTATGAATCACTAGATCTGCTTCCAGGACCTGTTGTCTACATCCGGGGCTGTGTGTGTAACAAATAAATCAGTTTGTAAACAAGACCTCTGAACTCATGACGTCATCTCTGTGCGCGCACTCTGTCCTCCGTTCAGTGAGCTCTTCAGCCGTATACTCTGGCTGAAGAATCAACATTCATGATTCTTATTGAACATAGAACTCTACATTTAAGTATCATAACAATTCTGTCTCTCTTGTCGGACATCCCTACTCGTCTTTCAGCTCACTCCAGCGAGTGAACGCCAGGCCGATGTTTATTCTTGTCCGGGCATTTTTTCTTTTTTTGTCCGGGCATTTAGCTGGTTACTCTCCCGCTTTCTTTTTTCGCCTCCTCCGATAAAACTTTTATTTTCTTCGTTTTTTTCGCTGCTTCGGCCATGAGCTCTGCACTCCACACCCTGCCCAGCTTTGGTCTCGACTACGAATCGGGAAGGAGGGGGAAGTGACGTATGCCGAAAAGCAGTCAAAGCTGTAAAAACGTGTAGTTTTTTTAGTGTGGCAGGGTTCCTACCATGCTCCTCAAAGTTACATAGTGCCAGTGAAGGCGATACAGACCCCTCAGACCATGACAGAGGTGTCATTAAACCTGTTAGAAGTTGATGTACCATCACAAGGACTCTGGAAATATGATATTAAGGTGGAAAAGTTACGTAGTGTCGCTTTAAGTGTGTGCGCACACTTAAACATGCAACCAGTTAGTTGTAAGTTTTTGTATTTTCCTCCTAAAATAACTGTTTCTAAACAGGACCCTGAATTAAAAGAGAGGTCATGAAATGATTGATCATTATTAACAATCACAAACACCTGCATTTTAAAAGGAGTGTGAACACTTTATTTTACACATTCTATAAATTCCAGTTCTATGCTGATGCACTGACTCAACCTGACCGACCAATCATAGCAAATTATGGCCAGTGACACGCTTTCCTACCTGCCTCCTTGTTTGTGTGTGTAGTGCATGGAAAGCGATGGTTGAAAGCCAAACAGAGTTGATCACAAAAAAAATTCCACCTCAATTATTTGGAATTGGTTTGGATTTTCTGCAAGTTCGAACTCAAGCAAATGTAATTTGCAAAGTTTGCACAGAAACCGTTCGCACGTTGGGTGGTAACACAATTAATCCGTTTGATCCCCTGAAGAGGAAGCACCCATAGCAGTATGCTGAGAGCCAAACAGCAAGGGACAGAGCCGTTACCTTTTATCTTGCAAAGGACACGGTACTGTTCAAGACGGTACAAAAATGAGGTGTTCAAACTCCTGCTTAAAATAGCTGACCCGCGGTAGGAGCTAACCCAGCCGTAAATACTTCGCCAAAAACAAAAAAGATGTACTGGTAAAAATTCAGCAGATGGTTTAAAGTTAATTCAGCTGTCAGAGTGCAATTAAATTCTTCACTTTACTGAGCTTGAGGGAAAGATTTTCTAGAAAGGTGGAATACTGAACAGAATGTAAATAATAAGAATGAAAAAACTGGCAAAACATGAAAGCTGACACAGGTAAAAGGTCAGTGTCGGACGGCTCTAAACCCTATTTAAGTAGTCTCTTTAAATTATCATCACCCACAGCAATATGTATTGTGGTTTTTTTTATTTTTTCAATCTAAGATCATGATAAAATCGGAATCGTAATTTTTTTTTTTTTTTTTTAAATCGCGATATGATGTTTTTGCCACATCGCCCACCCCTAACTGAACATGATTAGTTGTTGAACTGAGAAAAAAAAGAGATGGCAGGGAGACTGAACTGAAGCACTACAGTAGGAGATCAGAAGACAACCATCTCTCACATGTATCCAAGTTGGGATTTAGGGTGACAAGAACAAAAGAGGGACATAATGTTCTGAAACTGAAGAAACAGGAAATCCATATGCAGAGAAACACTTAGAACACACAAACCCTACAATACCTCTAACAAGGTTTTTCCTTCCTTTTGCATGAAGTAGTTCTTCTTAAACTCGTAATAGGTGTTGTACTGATGCCAAGACTGAAGAAATTCAAACCTACCGTGAACAGAAGAGTGAACAAGGTATAAGCGGAGAGGTTAACACTCACAAACCATCAGCTGAGCACGATGAAGACGCTTAGTAATATCTGAAGGCACAGTTGCTAATAAGAGTCTCTTAAACAAAGTGGAATGAATAAAAACACTTACCGGGGATCGTTCTTGGCACGGACACTGGCCTCAAACTTCAAGCCGTTCCTCACAACATACTGAGCCAGCTTGTCTATGACTGGCTGGATGTCGGGCGGTGGAGGAATGATGGCTGCTGCTGCTACTGCTGGTGTGGAAACTGATGTTTCAGCTTTTGAGCTGCTTTGAGGAGAATTTTAATATCAAATCAAAACTAGAACATAATTCATTCTTTGCTTTTTTATGCAAACACAACCCATAAAACTGTTTTTTGTCAAAGTAAGTAACATGTACTGATCAAGCACCTTTCACAGAGACCAGAGACCATGATAGGGATAGATCAAAACAATGAAGAAAAAAACATCACAGCGTATTACAACATAAAACACTACTAGAAAGCCCGTCTGAATAAAAACGTGTTCAGCTGTTTTTAAAAAAAAGTGTCCTCTGAGACTATAAAATGGAGAGAAGGAGGTAGATCATTCCAGAATCTCGGTGCCACGAGCCCAAAAGCCTGATCACCACATGTTTTGAAATGAGAACGAGGCACCAGCAGCAGTCTCTGCTCAGATTAACTCAGAGAACCACCACAATAGTATGGCCACGAGAGCTCAGAGATATACTGGGGCTCATACTATTTAGAGCTTTGAACATTAAAACAAGAACTTTAAAATGAATCCTAAAACTGACTGGAAGCCAGTAAAGATTTATCAAAATCAGGGTAATGTGGTCTCATCTCCTGGAGTTGGATAAAACACATGCAGCTGTATTTTGAACAGACTGAGGCAACCCAGGCATCTTTTTTTACAGACAGGTAAGAGAGTTACAGTAATCCTGCCGTGAAGAAACAAATGCATGAATAATGATATCTGTTTCTGCCTTAGAAACAACATGTCTTAATTTTTTTAATGTTTCTGAGCATCTAAGGACAGAACTGTCCAGAATGACCCCGAGGTCACAGGAACTCCTTGGGACGTAACTGTCAGGAGCCAAAATAATAGTCTCACTTTTACTTAAGTTTAATTGTAAACAGTTTGTGGCTAACCAGGGCTTAATAACAGTTAATCATTTAACTGACTTTAATATTTGACCAATCAAAGTAAGATATTATAGCTGAACATACAATACTTAATTTCTGATGAAGATAAGACTTAAATATGGTTTGAGTTAGATTATAAATGGATGGCCTTTATCCTGATTCTTACCTGGTCTCGGATACATTCACGGGAGGAGCAGCGCTGGGGATCTGAGGGGGTACGGTATCAGGTGATGCCACGGTGACTGTTTCAGTGGGTGTGGGAGTGGTTGCTGCTTGTAAAGCCTCAGAGGAAGCAGGGGTCGCCATGACAGCTGGAGGCATATTGCTATAGTATGAAGTGGCATCTACACCGGGGGGAGGTGGGGCCAAGCAGTATGACCCGTCTGGAAGCATGTAGTACCCATAATACATTGCTGCTGCATTCACCGCAAACAAAAAGACAAAACAGAAAAGATTTCATCAGTCTAGATGGAAAAAGGGGGGTGGAGCTGTTCTGTTTTCCCTCTTTGGAAAGTAATGAATGGATAAAAAGCTCTGCTTTTTACTGCAGACATAAACTGAAAAATATTCTGCAATTTTCCAGTTCAAACAACCAAATAATAGCTTCAAGAGGATCATAGTTCTTAGTTTTTCTTGAGACTGTCATGAACATTGATTCAGCTCTATAGCGAGTTGTTATTCTTGTCACCACTCTCCATCCAAACATGAAAAAGAAACAATACTTTCAGTTCTAAGGCTTTACATGAGGACATTTTCTTTAAGAGGCAATTACCAGGTCTTAAAGTTGGTAATAAATCATCTGATGAACACAGACATCATATTTCACAGAATCTTCATTTATTTGACAAAAACGATGCCAAAATGTAAAAGCAGTGTGAAAAACTAGATATAACATGATTGAGGAGCTTGTAATGCCACCTTTAGCAGCATCAAGTAGTTCATGCTCATCTGAAAGACAACAATGTGCTCAAGTCTAAGGCCCTGTCCCAATACTCCCCCTACCCCTAGTTTTCATCCCTACCCCTACATTTTGCGCGTTCCCGTGAGGGTAGTGGTGTCCCAATTCCTCTTTTCACCTAGGGGTAGTGAAGAAAACTAGTGCAGTGGCTATGAATCTGTCCCTACGGATCGAGTGTTTTCCGATGCTGACTAGCTGATCTAGGGACAGAAAAATTTCCCAGAATGCTTTTCGTCGTCATTTGCGGACTGAATAAAAAAAAACAACATGGCGGACATTTCTTATTTTTTAGTGAATAAAATCAATATTTTGTGTTAATTTCTGCATAAAAATGCGTTTTGATTACATTTCTAGCGAGAAATATATATTTTACTTTCATAATATTCACTCAGTGAATGTACATCATCACTCGTTTGCCTGTTTGCCGAAGATCACGACAGAATAAAGGCTGATTTATGGTTCCGCGTTACACCAACGCAGAGCCTACGGCGTAGGTTACATAACCTACGCCGTAGGCTCTGCGACGATGTTATGCGGCGACGCACGGCGACGCGCGCCGTACGCCGTACCCTACGCCGTAGGCTCTGCGTCGATTTAACGCAGAACCATAAATCATCTCCGGAGCCGGCAGGCAGAAATCTGAGCAAATTTCTTAACAGGCGCAGCTACAACTGTTAGATTTCATCTATTAAACCAACATTTATCTTCCTAAATGATTTATTTCAGCCAGCGGTAATTCTCAACAGAGCTGCAGGTTTCTCTCCCGGGACGACGGCGCAGGGCGATCACGTCTGTACTCCGGCTGCTGCTGCTCCGAGCCGGCGGCTCTTATCTCCGAAAACATCGGGTCAAATTTCTTAACAGGCGTTATTGGGATAAACTGAGCCCAGGTTGGGGATCTTAACGGTTACTTTTACGCCTGAAAAAATATTAAAACTTAATAAAGTGGCATATTAACAGCGCTACAGCTGAAATTAAAACAGCTTTTGGCTCTCAGCTTCCTGATTTTAGGGGTGGTGCTGAAAGTAGGAGTAGTGGGAGTATTGGGACAGGCTCCTGGGAAGATTTCAAGTGCCCTAAAATCTGTCCCTTCTTTTTTAGGGGTAGTGATAGTGAGGGAGGGCTAGTGGTAGAAAGTAGGGCTAGCGAAAGAAAGTAGGGGGTGTATTGGGATTGGGCCTAAATCAGTACTCTTCTGCCACTGTTCTCGACAGTTACAATGTTACATGTTGTATCAGTTTGTTGTTCACTGTGTTTGTTTTTTTGTGCATTAAAGCTTAAGATCCCCACTCTGGCATCATTGGTCAAAGGACAATATTCTAAAGGTCTTTTAGTTTGCTCTGATCAGCAGATCGCCAGCTGGTTTGAATGTTTTCCACTTGTGAGTAACCTTTGTCAGAGTAGAAAATAATTAACTCCTGGGGTAAATCTATGCTGATGCATTTTCATTTTAAAATATGAATCTCTTCTTTGGATCATTCCAGTAGGTCACTCTGGTGAGCTCAACCCTTGAAAACAAAAATGAAACCTGCAGTGCTAACTATGAATGCACATTTTTACAAAAGAACTTGGTTTCAGTTCCCTCAAAATGACTCCAGCCTCTTCATCTCATTTTACCCGACCTTCCCAAACTGTCACGTCTTATTGAACTTTCAAAAAACGAGGCCAGTTATTTAAGTCTGACTTGACCCAGAGCCCAGTTTTTGTGCAGAAGCATCAGAACTTATTCAGGTCAAATACTGTGCTTCTCTGGAGGTCTGCCCTAACCTGGGATATCTGGAAACTGAATATTACTTTTCCACTAAGGCACTTAAAATTCCTGTGCATCAATTATTGACTAGTGTTATAATAAGTAGCAGAACTGTATAGGCAGACAATAGTTCAAGAGTATAAAGTAACAGTTTTTCTGCAGTCACCAGATTTCACAAAAAACATCAATAGGCTCAGCACGGAGACTTTATAATATCGACACATCACAGCATCCATGTGCTTAAAGAATAGCTTTCTAACTTGGTTAATAGAAAAACAGACATGATAGTAATTATCCACGTCGGGGAATTATGTTTTCTCTAATCAGAGAAGAAAAACATGCACTCAAACAGAAAACATCCTTACGTTCAGCGGTGTACTGGACTTGAATACCAGGTCCAGCATCATTTTGACTGGTTGCCACTGCTACTGTGCCATTTCTTTCTTGCTGGGCTTTTCGCACAAGTGCTGCCAGGGGATGATCAGGGTCCATTACCTTTAGAGGCTGAAAAGAACCAGGGTGAAAGCTCAGTGTCGTGTTCTAAGTTTTTCTAAGGACAGTTCAAAATTGGATTCATTAGTACTAATATTAACTGTGGCATTTATGGTCAGGTTCAATGTTGTCTGAATCCAGTCACCAGATAATAATACAGGGGATCTTTAGTATACATGCCAAGTATTCATTTCTTTCTCAAGTCAGAATCCACGAAAAACATTGACCTGCATTTCAATATAGTACATCAATCATACAGTTATCTTTATTATAAACAAATGCAATGGAAAAGCTTTGCAGAATTTAAGCTTTAACAAAATACATCATGGCATGTCAGGATTGAGTGGGACATTTCTGAGATTAATTGGAAGGCAGTCTATCCTGATATGAGGAAAGTTCTGCAGCTTCTTACTTAAGAATGCTCTTTAGGACGGTTTAACACACATAAAATGAAAATGTTATATCTCAAATCTTTATATTACATTTTCTTCATATATTCATAGGTATAAATGCCAGTTAAAAAAATTATTTTAGTTCTCAAGAATGTTTTAAGCTGCACTTTGTGGTAAATGTAGAAATAAATATTCTAATTTCTATTCACAGTATTAAGATTTATGAATGACATATCTTAAGAAAACTCATAACAGCCTTAACTCTCTGAAAAACATATAATGATTAGATATTAATGACTATTTATCTTAGGTCTACCAGTTTTGAAAAACAAAGGAGATTAGTATTTTGTTCAATAGCAGCTGTATCAGACCTATGCTGGGTTGCCTGCATGCTTTTTGACATTACCTTTGTCAACTCCTCCAACCGAGAGCTCTTTTTGGGGGCAAAAAGACTGGGATGAAGGTAACTTCCATCACCATCCTCATCAGAATCTTCAGAATCTGATTCTGCAAAAAAAAAAAAAAAGAAAAAAATGAAATATTGACTTTGCCTGTGTGCTATGGATATTTTTGTAACAGCTGCAGTATAATCGCTCTTATGAAAATGTTGTGTCATGTGAGTGTCTAATGGCCCTTTTCCACTAGTACCTACTCAGCGCGCTTCTACTCTCCACGCCCCCGTCTTGCGCTTTTCCACTACGGGCCGAGGCGGGTGGAGCCGTGCCAAGCAGATACCTTTTCTGTATCTTTTCTGCCGAGGTTCTAAGCGTGCTGAGTCGGCACTATATCTGACGTCACCACCCTCCACGCCACTGATTGGTCGGGGGGCGGGGCCGTCAGACGTTTGAATCAGGAAGCGGGGAGTCAGCGGGAGAACGACTGGCGGCTCGCGGCGATTTTATTATACAGCACAAACGTCTGTTTGGTGATCCAACTCTGCGGTGCAGATGTTCATAAACCTGGTGGCTGACGAGAGAATTAAAAAAGGGATGTAGACGGGCGATAAGGAACGACCAGATCCACAGGCGCTCTGTTTTACTCTCAGCCGCTCGCGGCTCCAGCTGATTTCTCATCAGCGCCGACACGAACAGAGGGGTTGCGCAATCAAGTACGTCACAGCAGCTTCACCCCAACCCGCCCACTTCTCACCTGGCTGTGGAAAAACAACGAGCCGTCCCGAGGCGAGTCGGGCTGAGTAGGTACTAGTGGAAAAGCGCCATAACAGGCTCAGCTGCTGATTCACTGAGTATTTTCTGGGACTCACCCTGTGACTGCTCTTGCTTGCTACCAGAGATGAGGTTGTATCGACCTTCCTTCATCGCCCTCAGAATGTGTTTATAATAAGGGTTCAGGTAGTGGTCAAAGCGTAGAAAGTCAAACTGGGAGTTACCAGACTGCTTTGCTTTTAACACTATCTCAAACTGAGCACCCTGCTGACACACAAAGTTAGCCGTCCTCTCAATGATGTTGTGGGTCTTGATGGTCGCCGGCTACGAGGACAGAAAAACAAGTTATGACATAAGCATTAATGTTTTAAACCATGTGCATTATTTCCTAGAATTATAGACAAGTGGTTTTAGCAAATATTTTTTTCATTGAGAGTAAAGAGAAACACAGCAATCTTGATAAGTATTTACATAATATGTATGACCTTCACCATGACCATAGTACACATACAGATATCAATGTCCAGCAATACCAAACAATTATTCGGCTTTAAGCTGCAAAGAACCTAACAGATCGGTACGTTTCTCATTTCCATGTAAGAACTTAGCAATTATGCAAAATTATGTTAAGTATTATTAACATATTATATCACATATCAAGTATATGGGATATACTGTATTTTATAAAATGAATCTCCCTCAGGTTTATATTTCACAGATAGTAATGATTACCTATAAGCATGCATGCAAGAATTTTTCTCATTTATGCACCAAAAAAGTTAATTCCATCAACTCAACAGTTGCAACCTGGTGTGCAGCCTTAGTTCCAAATATCCTCTATATGCACCTCATTGCTCCCAACTGTCAACTCTGTATCAAAAGGTAAAATTAATTAAAACTCAGTTTAATAACTATCGAGCCAACAAGAAACTGCATTTTAATATAAAATATTTGCCCTGTCGTTTTTGTTTTCTGTCTAAGATCAACAAAATTACTCCAGTTAGATGCTGGTCCAGAGCAGTCCCCAGAACAGAGCCAGAACTCTTTATCAACTTGTTCAGTTTCTTTAAGTCACTGGCTCTGATGCTGTTCCCCTAACAGATGACTGCAGATGTTATGGCACTCTCTACGACAGAGTTATAGAAGATATATATATATATATGGCATCCTGCTGCAAACGATGACTGACCTTGACTTCTTTATAAAAAAAGAACAGAGCAGACATTTCTTAACCAGCAATCAATGTTGTATCTCCAGTCTGGTCTGTTGTACAGGTGAACACTGATGTATTTATACTCCACTTCTTCTTCTCCCATAATGGAAAAAAACTATGACGTAATCCTGGCTCTCCTAAAATCCACAATCATCTCTGTCTTGTTCACATTCAATATGAGATGACTATCTACCTACGGGTATTAATAAAGTTAACTTGAACTTGAGATCATTGTTCCCACACAATGCCACAAAACAGTCCAATTCTCCATCACTGATACACCCCAAAACTGCAGAGTCGGTATCAGTGTCAGAATTAGTATTTCTGACCCCGAACATAATATAAAAAAAAAAAAAAAAAGTTCATAAACCCAAACTGGGTCTGCAGCAGATCAAAATGTATTCATTTTCAAGGGCTGAACTCATGAGCAGTGTGGAGAGTAGCTGTAATAAAAGTTTCATGTCTTAGAAGAAAACTGCCTTAGTGTGGAAGTAGCCTTATTCTTCTTTTAATCAAAAGATTTGGTCTGTCCTCCTCACGCATCTAGAACCTGACCTTTTTCAAGTCAGACTCCATAGGTCAGTGTCTCTTCCCACGGACAGTTAACATCCCAACAACTGCTGAAATTAAAAACCAGCTGCAATAAAATATTTTAAACAAAAAAGAAAATCATAAAAATAAACATTATGCATGTGTCGAATATGATTTCAAAATTAATTTATGACTACAACAGGATGTCTGCGTCTTCAAAGGAGAAGTAATAACTGCACTCACCAGTTCCACATCTGGTGGTATAGCAAGTCCGGGTGGGGCAACAAATGGCTCTTCACTCTCCTCAGATTCTGCATCCTCTGCGCATGTAAAGAGGCATCAGGACAAAAACAATTAGATAAATATACCCCACTGGACAACTCTACAGTACACCAGTGACATCAAGATTAATGGTGAAGTCTTTAAACATTTTAAATAATGAATGAAACCGGACCACCCCATCATTCTTTCTACTCCAAATACACTATGTCATAGTGAAATAAAATTCCTGGCTTTATTTTCATCTTGATTACAGCATGGAGGTCAGGTTGGGACAAGATTCAGTTTTTATGTTGGACTGCAGGACGTTTGTGGTGTGATAAAGGAGCTATTTCAATTCATACAAAGCTGTAATAGAGAATATAAAATATTAATTTGGTGAGATTTCCCTTGGCATGGTGTGTCACAGTTTTAATTTAAAATTAGATAAAGTGACTGCATGTTTACTACATGCCATATCACAGTTACAACTTTGAAAGTTCAAATTCATATTTGTCCTCATCCCGCCCGAGGATTATTTGGTGGTCAGTTACTACTGTTGGAAAATTGCACCCAAATGGTGACACCGTATATTAATCTTGTAGATACTTCATAAAGTATGTATGCGTTTACAGCTTTTGCTCACTTCACACAATATATGCAGTCTTACTTTTTCCTGAAGCGCACCACACTGCAATCACAGCTGCAGTACAGATTAACTCAACGTCTCCCAACACACTAAGTAAGTGAAGACAAAGTCGGTAGATTCAAATTCTCTAATAGACTTTGCAGAATAATACATTATTTTGACTGGAAAATACATCCACTGGGGTATTTTGAAATGACTGGATAGCAAAAGGTGCAAGATTTTAAAAAGGAGGGTGTGGCTCTTTTTCATGTTTTGACAGCAAATTCAATTCATACTGCAATTAAAATTACTTTTAATAGGAGAAAGTAACAGTGGTATTAATCTGTTTTACACTTTCTTTAAAGCTGCATTTTTGTGGAGAGGATGCTTACATGTTTTAATAAATATATACATATCTATACAAACATATATATCTATATATACACATGTGTATATACAAAATTATTATTATTTTTTTTTTTTTTACAATGTTGAGGATGAGTTTGAATGTGACCAGTGAGAAATGTGAAGCACGGTAAGATATCCTGCAAAATTTCCACAGGCATCCAGCTCTTCCACAGACATTTTAATAACCTTAGCTTGAATTGGAGGCATTCCGTCTGCTTACCTGCCAGCCTACAGGAAATGCCTCCAGCAATATAAATATATAAAATATTCAAAGTTACAGAAATCTGTGTTTTTCAATCTTTGCAAGACCAATTTGACCACAAACTTGTCACAAGACATAAAGGGAACAAAAAAAGACCATGGACGGTCTTGCATAAAATTTTCATAAACACAAGCATTGCGATTAATTCTGAACAACCACAAGTCCACAGGAAAGTTTGGTAAGCTACAGGAAGCAAATTTGTGCCACAGTGTAAAAACATGAAGACATTCTTTGTTGATTCTACACAGCACCATCCTGTAATCGCTCGCTGCGTTCCTGGTTTTCACCAATCAGCACCATATGTGTGACTGAACAGCTTCTCACCAGTCTCCTTGTTAGCATCCTCCTCCTCTGTGGGCTGTGAGGGGTCATAGTAGTCAGCGCTGTACTTGAAGGCCACAGCATTGTATGTGCCTTCATCAGCCAGAGCCTCGCTCAGACGTTTGTACTCCTCTTCTGAGAAAGATAAGATGACACACAGAGAAACTCAAACTGCAATGTTGATCATTTTGAGTCAGACGGCGCCAACCTGATCGTGACTTTCCTTGTGTTTGTATAAATTACAATAATTAAGCAGCACCACAAGGAGATATCAAATACTTTGTGACACCTTTAGGGTATTTTCAAATCAATAGCTGGCTTGTTCTGGTCCAAATATATGACATTTTAAAAAACATGTAATTTCTATTCAGTTTCTTATCACAACATAGAACACATAAAATAAATAATAATTTGCCAAAAGCTGCAGAAAATTATTAATTGGAAAGATGCATCTTAGGCAAAAAGAGGACGAAGTATATATACAGTAGGCACCCTTTCACCCTGAATATCAAGTTACCGGTACTATGTTGGTCGCGTAGATCAGATGTCAGTTCGACTAGCTGCAAGAAAGAGTGTTGATTCCACTCACAGCTCAGGATAAAACATTGGACCAGCAGCAGAATCAATTTAGCTCATGCTTGATAAGCACAACATGCTGTTGAATCATTACACAAACTAAGCTCTGCAGGATATGTTTACCATCAGTGTGAGACCAATGTGTTGGGTCTCAGGTATGTTTTCATTATATCAATATACTGACCTACACAGCATTGCCTTTGACATTTCTAGATACTTGACAAAACTATCGAAAAATTAAACATCAAGAACCTAGAAAACTAATGATAACTTATAAATATTACACTCTATACCGGCGTCTATATAGGCGTTTTTTAGACTGGATCCCACAAATATCCCTGGATGATGAATGTGTGTTTAACGCGCGTTGCATGTTACTTGTCACCTCGGGCTTGAAGGCGAGTTGAGAAGAAGGAAAGCGAGTCGGGAGGCTTTAACCACGAAACATAACCTGTGTGGGCGTGTAGAATGACGTATTATCCCTACATCAGAAGGGTAATATGCAGCGCGAGACAGGTGTAATTTTCAAAACGAGGATTGATGAACATTGGGATGAGCATGTTTGGCTTCTTGCAACGTCCCGGTTTGTCATTTTTGTGTCCAATTGTTCAAACGATGGACCATCCTTTGTGGTTCCGGACATATGCCGGATTAGGGCGTCCTCGGCTCCGAGAGTAACTCGACGTCCTGCTGCTGTTGTTACTCTCAACAGCTGTTTCCTTTATTTTATAAAACAACAATAATACATTAATTTAAAAAAACCTCCCTGGTGGGCTGTACTGAGGTTACGTGATCAACAAAACCCTCCCATGACCCGCTACCCAGCGTTAGTTCTGTTTACATTAGACCTGACCTGCGGTTAAGACTACCCTCGGAGGCGAGTTAAAGGAGCCGTCTGTAAGAAATGGCCAAAACTGGTACTGCAGTCACTTTCAAAATATTGTTGAGCGGCGTGTACCCTCCCCCTCCTCCCCCCGACCAGAGGTTGCCAGGTAGGCTGCAGAATGCAGCAGGAACGTAGGCTTTTTTTTTTTTTCATCCAACACGTTCGTAGCGGCTGCTGCGATAATTAGAGCCGAGCTGGCAACCCGGATGCCGAAACAATACTGACTTGGTGATTGGGAGATAGGTGGAGGGTGGAGCTTCAGAAACAATACTGACTTGGTGATTGGGAGATAGGTGGAGGGTGGAGCTTCAGGCCAAAACAAAAAATGAAAACATCAACATCAGTTGAGGGCTGCAACTCCTCTTTTTAAACTGGAATATCCTGGCTTGAGTGCTGTTGTCAGTGACATAAGTATTTGAAATGAACATGATTTTTAAATGTCTGTTGACATATCGGGGTCATTTTATGATTTGTTTTATTATTGCTCTTACATACAGCTCCTTTAAGGCTGGATTATGGTTCTTCAACAAATCGATGCCGAGGCTACGCTGCAGGTTGCGTCGCGCACCCCACGCCGCAGGCCACGCCATGCCTGACGCGCACCTCAGACAGATTGTAACTACGCGTCAAGAGGTTGCAGACCAACGCAGACCGACAGGGCTGTGATTGGTTCGCTTGGTAGCAACGCATTTCCGGTTCTGGTTCGTGAACTTTCAGCGCTCTTTTCTTCGTGTGTGTGATTTTTTTTGTTTTGTTTTTTTGCACAATAGTTGTCCTTATCTCTTTGATTCACTGTGACCGGAAAAGTCGGATAAACCATTCAGGAAAAGATTGCGCCCCCTAGCGGTCGCGGGAGGTATTGCACCGCAGAGAAATGGAGTGACAGAGAAGTCCGAAGGGTTCACGACGGCGTCACGGCAGCGGCGTGTGCTCTGCGTTGGTTGAGCACAGAACCATAATCCAGCCTTTATTTGCGGGGCAGCTCGTCACCCTTCCCTGCGTTGGTCGATGGAAAAGGGGAACGCGGGGTACTAGCCAATGTAAAAGGGGCAATAGTCAGTGTTTACCACTGAATAAGATCATACTTGTTTCTGTCCGAGAGTCAAAATCAATAGTTAAAGCGACAGAGTGCCATAATTTCCCACTTACTCGCACCCTCATCTGCCACAGTCTGAACAGACCACGGTTGTGTACATAGCTGCCACATTAACTTAGGCATTGCCTATTGTTGTAAGAGCCAGCCTTTGCAGACAGCCTGGTCAGCTCATGTGCTACTGAACAGACTGCGGTTGGGTAAAGCAGCTGCCACATTCCTTTTGGTCATAATGATTATTTTCTCTCTCTCTAAGTTTTTGTTTTCTTTTTTTCTTAATTTAAAAAGGTTATTACCTGTGTCACCTGCTACATATTAAAAAAAGGTCACAAAATCTTGCAGGCAACAGTACAAGTCATTTAGCATTCCATCAGGGAGAGAGAGAGAGAGAGTCACTTGGGTGGCCTGAATACACACTGCAGTTGGCCATACATGGGTAGATTTGCCCATTTTGGATAGTAAAAAATAAAAATATGCCCATGAGTTTCCAAATATTTTAATGTGGCCAACACATATATTCCTCATTTATGACAAACTCTGGTTATCACTGATTCTATGAATATAACTTGCCCAAATGTATTGAAAATTAATCATTATCGCAACTGTAAAATCTGCACAATCTCTCACAATAAATGGTAGTTTACTATTTTCCAGGTGTCATGTGCTCCACTCTAAACGTTAATTACGTATTTGACCAATCAGATGGAGCTTCATGGCCCTAGATGCCCTGACAGTGGTGTTGTTGCTGCAGTTGTTCATTTATATTTTCAAATCTATTTTTATTTATTAGTCCACTCATCTGTACAACCATACATACTAAATTCATCAAGCTTCACCAACTTTATTGCCATCTAATTTCACATCAGGCTGCATTTGTAGTATCTTAAGTGGATAGTGCAAGGCTACAACACGACTTCGGCACTGCAGCTGACCTGTGTTAGGCAGTCAGCCCCTGACATTGGCTGCCTGGGACCGAGCTACAACGACCTGCTTGAAAAGGGAGTTCTTGCACTGTATCCCTGAGGTGCGTTGATGAAAACCTGTCATAGATGTTTCATTGACACCTCTGGAAATTTAGCTGGCTTTTAATTTTAAAAAAATGTCACATCTCACACTCCAAAAACACTGAGGGAAAAAAACCTAACGTGTTTACTGGTTCTGCATAAATTTACAGTCCATGTTTGATCCAGCAACAAAGGCCATTTTCTATTGAACTGATTGTCATCTATCAACATTTTCTGTCGCTCTCTCACTGCCCCTTCATTGAACAGATGGGGAACAGACTGAGCAAATGTGGTCAGGCTTCAAGGGCAAAAAAACCTGGTGATGAAACCTCTACAGTGAGTGTGTGTAATGGAAACCATTTGTGACTCACTCTGCTGTCAGTTTGGACATAATACATCACATTGCAGTGAAAATAGTGATGCATTAATTCAACTGCAATCATGAATGCTGTCTTTTAAGAGTGCCTTGCCACCGAAAAAGCCAGCTTCACTTTGATGTAAAATGTCTGAAATACAAGTATCCTAGATAGATTATAATTTAAACATGAAACTTTAAAAAAGCATTAATGTAATCAATACATAGGTAAATATTTGGACAATAACAGTTTTCAGGACTGTCTTTTTACACCGCCACAATGAATTTGAACTAAAACAATCAAAATGTGATCAAAGCGTAGACTTTCAGCTTTAATTTAAAGGCTGGATTATGGTTCTGCAACAAATCGACGTTGTGCCTACGCCGCAGGTTGCGCCGCGCACCCCACGCTGCAGGCCATGCCGTGCCTGACGCGCACCTCCCACAAATTGTAACTATGCGTCGAGAGGTCGCAGACAGCGAAGAGGGCTGTGATTGGTTTGCTTGGTAGCAACGCATTTCCGGTTTCCGGTTCGTGAAGCAGTCGTGAACTTTCAGCGCTTTTCTTTGTATGTGTGTGATTTTTTTTGTTTTGTTTTTTTGCACAATAGTTGTCCTTATCTCTTTGATTCACTGTGACCGGAAAAGTCGGCTAAACCATTCACGAAAAGATCGCGCCCCCCTAGCAGTCGCAGGGGGGTATTGCACCGCAGTGAAATGGAGTGACAGAGAAGTCCGAAGGGGTCACGAAGGGGTCACGACGGCGTCACGACGGCGTCACGACGGCGGCGTGTGCTCTGCGTTGGTGTAGCGCAGAACCATAATCCAGCCTTAAGAGGTTCCAAAAAATACAGCACATGCTATCTAGGAATAAGTTACTTTAAAGCAAAGCACTTGATTGAATTCTGCCTTTAAAATGCTGCTAGCAGACGCACTACAGTCGATCAGCAGATCTGCTTCTGCGTTTCACAAGTGCTTCATGTTTAACCGCTTCCTAATGTGCGCCCTGATACCAAGAGCAGATAACACACGTCATTCAAACCACATTTAATCATGCCTAGTCTTATACAATATACATGTGCAGCATACCAAAATAAACAGGGGAATAGGCTACTTCTACTACTATTGTCATTTAGCAGACGCTTTTATCCAAAGCGACTTACATATGAGAGAACAACACAAGCACATTTATATAAAAAAAAAAAAAAAAAAAAAAAAAAAAAAAAAAAATCACAGAAGGGTACAGCTGGACCAGGGCTGGCCAGACTGCTGAGAGTCCAGTTGGACACAGGTGCTGCGATTTTTTTTGTTCCCTCCCGCCCAAAACAACAGTCCCTTTATACAAGAAAGCTACGTCTTAAAAGACACAATCATATGATCATCTTGTCATAAGTGCATGCAGCTTACTCAGTGCTGAGTCATGCAAAGGCCTGGGGCCTCATTTATAAAGCTTTTTTTAAATCCCAACCTTGGCGTAGAAGGTAGCGTGCGCATCTTTCAAGCCCTGTTTTGTGCGCACGCTACCTTCTACGCCAAGGTTGGGATTTAAAAAAAAAAAAACTTAATGGGAAAATGTGCGTATCTTTACGCAAACTTTGATCCTAGCGCACGAACATTTTGAAGATATGGAGAACTGGCGACACACGGTGAAAGGTGGTGAAATGAAGCCAGATTCATGTCATACTTTTAATGTCATCACATATCAGACTTATAATATAATAGCGCCGATCGTGTCCCTCTGTGTTTGAAGCACAGCGTCAGTCAGGACAAGGCCACTTCCAGGTGCGCCATGCGCTTGGGATGCTCTGGTGCTGCTGGTGCTGCAGCCGTGGTGCAGGACACACCGTGCTGGGAACCTCCTCGTCACCCACCGTTTCCAACTGTAGAGTGACTGAGGACATAACAAATAAGTGCCGGGCCAGTACTCCTATTGGCCTCCACCTTCAGATCGCACCACTTCTTTTTTATTTCTGCCACAGATCTGTCTGTGGCACTCATGGCGTTTAGTGCAGCAACGACGTGCTGCCACTCACTCTCTTTCTTTTTGTTAGTGATGCCACTACTGTGACCACCAAATAATGTTGTTTTCCTGGCCTCCACCTCATCCACAACATCTCGATCTCGGTCTCCGTGAAATTTAGTGGTACGGTGGCCTGGCTCGACACGTGACTCATTCATCCTGACGCACAGCAGAAACAGGCTGCAGGCAGCCGCTGCGCATGCTCCACAGGCTCATTCATATGCAAATACAGTCAAGTACTTTGCATTGACCATACATGGTACAAAGTGGGCGTGTAGAGGGCAGGATATGAGGCGAATTCACGTGCGCAACCTTCCAGGTGGACTGTGATTTATAAAGAGAACATTGTGTGCAAGTGTGCGTGCACACGTTTTATAAATCAGGATTTTTTTGTGTGCACGCCATTTTCAGCTTTTGAGCGCACGTACACTTTTAGTATGAATCCTACGCACTCTTTTATAAATGAGGCCCCTGGGCATATCTTTCAACTAATTCTGATGAGCAGAGAAGTTAACTCAATGCAGAAGTGCTCCTTAAAGAGCTGAGTCTTTAGTTTGCTCTTATAAGTAGGTACAGACCTTGCAGATCGGACAGAGTTTGGTAAGATATTCCACCAACGGGGAACAATAGGGGGGAAGAGTCTAGTTACTGATTTCAGGCCACATTGTGGTGGAGGCACCAGGCGTCTTTCACTGGCTGAGTGAAGGTGTCGAGAGGGAGTGTAGCTGTGGATGAAGGAGTGAAGGTAGGCAGGAGCCGTTTGGGTGATAGTTTAGTAGCCAAAAGCAGAGCTTTGAACTTGATGTGTGCTGCAACTGGAAGTCAGTGCAGAGAGATTAGCAGCAGGGTGCCATGAGCTCTTTTGGGTTGGTTGAAGACCAGACGTGCTGCTGCTGAATTCATATTAGACACCCAGCTGACCTTTAAGGATCACCTGCAGAGGTTTAACTGAGCATGCAGGGAGGCCGACCAACAAGGAATTACAGTAGTCAATACGTAACATGACCAGAACCTGAACCAAGAGCTGTGTCGTATGTTCTGTCAGGTAGGGTCTGATTTTCCTGATGTTGTAAAGAGCGAATCAGCAAGACCAGGAAACCGAGGCAACATGGTCCATAAAGGTCAGCTGGGTGTCTAATATGAATATGAAGCTCAGCTTTAAGCTGATAGACCTTTTCCACCTAAACAGATCCCTTCCAACTAAATGAACACATATTAGGAAATGAGAATGTGACATCCTATAAAAAAAAAAAAAACCAAACTGCAACACCGAACAGCTGCTTAATTCAGCAAACAAACGACTGCTATCAGCTTAGACTCCATGAACTCCAGTGGTGTAAGAAACAATGCTTTAGGACAAAAACTCGATGAGTCAGCGGTCACAGCATAACAAAAAAAAACAAAAAAAACCTTCATGCCTACAGCCCAGCTCTAAATCCAGTCACATTAAGTGTTTCATCATAAATCACATTCCAGACCAAACCTGCTCTTGACTGATGTAATCCAAAATCTTTGTGCAAAATCAAAGTATGTTTTCACCTCTTGGTTTGCTTCTGATACTAATCAGAGTGTAGAAAAGCTGGACTAACAAGAACTATCTTGAGGAAATGCACAATCTTTGCTTTAATCTGAATGGATAATTCCTAAAGTGATGTTGCTTTGTGAAAGTACTCAACATGGGGTAACAAAGCACTGAAGAGAACAGGCCTAGTTAGAAAACTGCTGGAGGAGTCAGCAAAAAGAAACTTTTGCAGAAAGAAAAAAAAAATTCTCATGTCAGCAAGGATAGCGCCTTTGCTTTCTCAAACCAAAAATCATCTGCTGATTCCACATGCTGTATTCATCATCCAACTGCAGTGTCGCAAGAGATTCAGAATGATCCTTTAAGTTGAAAAATGAACCGATGGTTTGAAGGGCTGATGAAGTTTTTCCTTGCCACTGTTTAGCTTAAGCCTTTTCTCCCACTAGGGGAGTTTTTACCTGCCATTGTTTATGTAATAATTGCTCGGGGGACAACTTTTGTTGTATTAGACGCTATACAAATAAACTTGAATTGAAGGTGAAGTGCTTAATGAGCTAACCCAGAACAATGACAGCATGCACCCCATTGATCCCACCTGGAGAAGTTGTGCAATTCAATTGTATTTATATACCGTCTATTATAACAGAAGTTGTCTTTAGGCACTTTCCAGAGACCCAGAAAATGACCCTCAAGCAATTATTACATACACATAAGCAATGGCAGGTAGAAACTCCCCTAGTGGGAGAAAAACCTTAAGCCAAACAGTGGCAACCTAAAATCTCCCCTTTAGGAGGGGAGAAACCTTGAGTAGCACCTGGATCATAAGGGGGGACCCAGGAAAAGAGAGAACAGACAGAGAGAGGTGAGACACAGACCCAATGGCTAACTAGTGCACTACAGGTATGACTATGGCCCAGTCCCAATACACCCACTTACCCTACTACTTTCCGGCCCTACCCCTAAATTTTGCGCGTTCCCGTGAGGGTAGTGGTGTCCCAATTCCTCTTTTCACCTAGTGGTAGTGGCTTAAACGAGTGTTAGGGGGCATCAATCTAGCCCTAAAGAGCGAGGTTTTTCAGATGCACACTAGCTGACCTAGGGCCAGAAAACTTCCCCAGAATGCTTTTCGTCGTCATTTGCAGACTGAATCAAAATAAAAAAACATGGCAGACATTTCTTATTTTTTAGTGAATAAAATCAATATTTCGAGTTAGTTTCTGCATAAAAATGCATTTTGATTACATTTCTAGCGAGAAATATATATTTTACTTTCATAATATTCACTCAGCAAATGTACATAATCATTTGTTTGCCCGTTGTTGCAAAGTCTTATTCAAACCTAGCCCGAATAAAGGCTGATTTATGGTTCCACGTTACACCAACGCAGAGCCTACGGTGTAGGTTAAGAGGCGACGCGCGCCGTACGCCGTACCCTACGCGTCGATTTAAAGCGGAACCATAAATCAGCTCCTGAGCCGGCAGGCAGTTCTCATCTCGAAATTTTTTGGAGCAAATTTCTTAACAGGTGTAGCTACAACTGTTAGATTTCATCTATTAAACCAACATTTATCTTCCTAGATGATTTATTTCAGCCAGCGGTAATTCTCTACAGAGCTGCAGGTTTCTCCCCGGGACGACGGCGCAGGTTGACCCGGCGATCACGTCTGTACTCCGGTCGTGAGCTGTGGCATATTAACAGCGCTACAGCGGAAATTAAAACAGCTTTTAGCTCTCGGCTTCCTGATATGGTGTGACGTATGAGCAAACGTAACTACGCAGTCGCTTATGTACCCGAACGTAAACCACGCAGTGACGTAGCAAGCAAAATTTAGCGGTAGTGCTTAGGGCTGGGCGATATGGACCAAAAGTCATATCTCGATATTTTCTAGCTAAATGGCGATACTCGATATATATCTCGATATTTTTTCTGTGCCTTAATTGGGGTTTCCCCCAAAGCATTATAGCATAGCATCTCTGTTAGCTTCATTTTTTTCTGAGGCAAACACTTAAAAAAACAGTCAGTTTTAATACAATGCCTCGTGCCAAATGTCACACAGGTACCTTTGTTAACAGAGGTCTGCACTATATCAAAATGTATAAAACAAATGAAATAAAAATAAACTGCCTGCATATATAGAATAAAAATGCTTCTTGAATAAAATAAAACAAATATCCCTTTCCTGCATAACAATTAAATTAAAATACACTGTGCAATTAATACAATGTAGACAGTAACAGGCAGACTTTTCCACTGAGGTTGACAGTTGTGCAAATAACAAAACATTTGTGCAAATCTCAAATAAAACATTCAAGTCAATTTGTCACAAAATAAGCTATATCAAAATCATAAAAAAAATAAATAAATAAATAAATTTTAAATCGATATAAACGATATTGTCTCGTACCATATCGTGTTTGAAAATATATCGATATATATTAAAATCTCGATATATCGCCCAGCCCTAGTAGTGCTGAAAAGTAGGGGTAGTGGGTGTATTGGGACAGGGCCCAGGGAAGATTACAAGAGCCCTAAAATTTGTGGCTTAATTTTTAGGGGTAGTGGTAGTGAGGGAGGGCTAGTGGTAGAAAGTAGGGGGTGTATTGGGATTGGCCCTATATAAGCAGATGTCAACAGCAAACACTGAGGTGACAAGCATGGGTCAGCTCTCCTTTGCCTCTCACTAGGGCTGAACGATTAATTGCATTTGCAGGGGAAAAAAGTCAACAGTGCTGGGTGTCACCTATCTACCATGGCCTCAGTGTTAGGGCTCGGCCAGGCGGGGCTTTATAAATATATGGGCTTTATAAATATATGGGCTTTATAAATTTATTAAATATATGAGCGCGGAGTCGGCGTGGCGAGGAGCTGCTCGCAGCGACAAGCCGGGCACGCGCCGGCGGACAGTGGAGTCACGCTGTCAAGGCTCTGCATTGGTGTAACGTGGAACCATAAATCAGCCTTAAACAACACCTGCAGCCCGTCAGCTCATCAGGAGTTAAGTTAAAGAGCGGGGCTGCGAGTTGTTCATTGCTGGTTTATCTTGGTAACTCTGTGAGCTTTGTTGGTTTGTTTGTTAGTTTGCTGGTGGTTTTCTTTCTCTCTGTGATTTTTGAGTTATTTGTGAAGAAGTTCTGAGTTTCCTGTGAGGAAGGTTTTTTTGTTCCCCGAGTGAGTTTTTCTGTGTTTTTCTATTAAACTACGCCTCGTTTTGGCTAAAGTTTAACCCGGTTTGGTGTCGTGCGATTGGATTCAGAGAGAACGACCCATAACACTCGTGTGTACAGACGTATGTAGATGTGTTAAAGAGGTAAAGCCACAGATTTGTTTTCTTTATTGTTGTAATCTGTGCTTTAAATAAATCTGACATTGTCTATTATAAAACAGACTGATTTATTGCTTGTGTAGTCGAAAAATAAATGAGAACAGGACCTTGAAAAAAAAAATAATCACATATTAAATCGCAATCGCAATATTGAGGAAAAAAAAATCGCAATTAGATTATTTTCAAAAATCGTTCAGCCCTACCTCTCACTCACACATGATATACAGACATAAGCATACACGCTAAAATATGAGTGCCTTGTGGTCACAGAGTATCGAAATTTAAATAAAAGGTCACAGTCTGGAGTCATGGGTGTGCAGAAACTGAATTCTCACCTTGTCTAGCCTCCTCTTCTAGCAGGTCAGTATGCAGAGCCAGGTACCTCTCCTCATCACACAGCGCCTCGATCCTGGCCTCTTCTTCTGACAGCTGGTATGACGTATTCCACGACCCACTGTCGTACTCTGAAAGGTCATGTAAGTGACCACGTCCATCGTATCTGTTGGAAGATAAACAGGATTAGAGACAGTCTTGAAAACTTATTATGCAAAAATATACTACTTACCAAGGTAGTGAGACCTAAAACCCACAATGTACAGAATAAAAACATGTCTACCTTGACAGTTCAACTGCAAGAATTATAACAGCTAATATGTTCTGAAAATATATACAATAACATATGTAAGTCCTTGTGCATAGCCTTAATATACCTAACAAGCTTCCTTTTATAATCTTTTTTCATATGACTTTCAAATCAACAGCCATAATTCCAAATAAAAATTTTAAAGAAAGAAAAAGTAAGATGACAAAACAGCTCGCCCCTTACCTTAGAGGGTTCAACAAGGTGGGGGGAATCCCACCCGTAACCCTCATCAATACTCTGCAGTACAAAGTGATTCAAAAAGCGCAAATGCATTCTTTACTGATAATAAATTTGCCAATTTTTACATAATAAAACGATACTCATAACCTTATTATGCATTTTGAAGAATGAAAGTTCCATATAATGATTTGTCATTAACGTTGTCATATTATGAATCACCTTGACGAAAGAGACTTGTGGTTTAGAATTTTCTCTGACCCCAAGGATATTAAAGTATAAAATTCCTTCTTACTCTGCAACGAGATCATTTGAAATTATAAGGAAAAGTCAGTTTGAAAAAATACAGAAAGAATATGCCAAATGTAATCTTAAAACTTTATTGCTTAGCTATAAAATGTCATTGCCAGAGCAAATTCTTCAAAAGTTCCAAGATGCAAACCCTATGTTAAAAGTAAATTAAATAGTCTTAGGTTATAAACTATAAAAAAAAGATGTTATCTATTTTATTCTTATGAGTATTTTAAACGCTCAGACTAGTGCCTTTAGTTAGAAAACTTTACATAAAATGCTAAATTATAGTTTCATTGCTGTAATATTTTGACATGTATTCAAGATCTGTGCAATAGCTTTGCACAACATGCAAGTCTGATGAGATGTATAATATAATAATATAATAATATAAACACTAGCAGCTGTGTGCGTGCGCATGTGTAGGCCTGTGGCGGCTAACGTTAGCGAGGGCTGGGGAGCCTTCCCATCTTAGCATGGTTATCGTAAAGCTTGCGGATATAATGTGTTGTATGATCAAGACATCCAAAGACAAGTCAGCAGGCTTTATTCAGGACTAACTCCCGAGGTTCCCTTGAATGCGAAACAGGATAAGACAAGAGAGAGGGTTAGCATAGTGTTTCTGTCTGTGTTTGATCCAGACCTGTCAATGATGATGCTCTTGTCCCCCATCCATGGGATGAGATGTTTTCCATGTTCGTGATAAAGAGCCCTTTCGTCGTCTCGGAACAGTTTGCAGGCATAACCGAAAACCAAGAGGTCGGCATATTTGTCACTGTCACTCACGTCCTTCTTCACAGGCTTCTTGTTGTGGGCTTTCTTTGCCGCTCCGCGGCGAAACATCTCTTTGGGTACTCGATAAAATAGATCCGTTTGGAAAACAACAGTGTTGGCTTTAAGGTGACCTAAAGACGGACAGGTGGTCAAATGTTTTTAAAAATTCCGCGACGTTTACCTAAACAAATTTCTACATGCTGCGAATCGCCATGTTGCAAGGAGAGTGAATGTAGCTACGTTTCGCGTCGGTACTTTCAATCATCATGCTTGATTAAAGTTTGCGATAACTTGGGACGCTTAACTTAAATAAAACATGCAATATTATGAATATAAGAATTAAAATATTTTTTCAAATTTATTTGGAAATAGTGTTCATAATATTGATAGTATTCAACCAATGCCGTTTATTATTCAGTTTGTCGAATGTGCTGAGTGCATTGTTCCTGTGTCCATTGTGTTTGTAACAGTGAACATGATCATGTAGTCTACAGGAAAACCACATTAGCATTATGGACTAATCTAGAGAAGAGAAGGTTTTGCCATTATTTTTACTATCATTATTATCATTTTATTATCATTATTATTTATTTTTTTTGGCGTCAGAAATAAAAATTTGGTGACCTATCAAATCAAATCAAACTTTATTTATAAAGCACCTTTCATACAGAAAATGCAACACAAAGTGCTTTACATAAAACAAATAAACATAAAACGTATTAATGCCCTGCCCCCCTCCCCAGAGACCATCCCGGCCCGGACGGATAGATGAGTCCACACCACAGCGGTAAAGCCGCGGTGCAGAGCTCCACAACCATCCAGGCCAGAACGACCATAGATATATAAAGGCTAGATGACTCAAGGCGGAGTCTCCAGCGCAGCGTCGTCACCGGCGGCCATCTTACCACAGGACACTCTTTGGTGCGCTATCATTGTTGCTGTTGGAGGGTGAGTGGTGTGTACAGACAAAAATACTCATAACTTGCTGAAATCTTGACGGATTTACAAACGGTTTGGTTTATTATAAACGTCATTAGCGTGGGTATGATTCGGGATTCTTGGACATGTTGAAATTGTATCCTTTCTTTTCGAAAAACGACTTAATCATGTAGCACATACAATAGTTGTGTAACGTTAACGTTACTTGTCCAAGTTATCAAGGGTGACCACAATCACAATATGGTATGTATTTCACTGGTCTGCATGTTATGTTGTGAACTGGTTGTAGCAGGTTTAGTGTCCTAAAAACAACTTTAAGGATGCAAAACCTCCGCTCTCATTGATTATAGGCTACTTTTAAGATCAGGGATGCAAACTTCTCAGCTTTAGGTTACGGCCCGCTTATTTCCCAAAATATGGTAATGAAGTGAATTGTGTGAAATGTGGATTTGTGTCTGCCCTGACAGCTCCCTGAGAACTACCGCTCTGGAAGTATCTACTATTTTCATCCTATACTGTTTGTGTTTGCATCCCTGATTTCTTGTGTTGTGTTTTAGCTGGATCATCATAGTAATACAATATTTGCTTTTGAAGGTTCCTCTCTATCCTGGGCTTCATCATCAATATTGACACATTGATGATGATGGTTCCTGCTTGAAGGACAGCGATATGTTGTGACCTACAGGTTCAGCCAGGACCACCCGGAGCTCCTCTTCAACTCCATCATCTGGTATGGTTCATAAATTATATTTAGAAAAAAGAAGAGGAATTTCCGCACACTGTTTACTAGCTCCAAAAAACGTACTGTTTATTATAGGTTTGCAACGTTTCAACTAGGTCTTCATCAGGCAAATGTTACAGTGACAGACAAGATACACGACCACCACCCCTTGAAAAAAAAACCTAGGGGAAACACTGTGGAAGTGTCACAAATCTGTCTGTCCTTTTCTATCTGTTTGTTTAATTTGTCACCACTGTGATACAGTCTGAATTCTATGATAATGTCCTAGAACTTCATTTATGTGGAAAGATAATTTGGGGTGGCTATTTTTTTCTGTTTAACATACTCAGGCCCCGTTTACATGTAGCAAAAACGGAGGCGCTTTCATGCGTTTTGGCCGTTCGTTTACATGAAAACGCAGCTCAAAGCCCCCAAAAACGATAATTTCTGAAAACTCTGGCCAAAGTGGAAATTTTCAAAAACTCTGTTTTTACGTTTGCGTCTAAACGGAGGAAAACGGAGGAAAACGGAGATTTAACCTTCAGAACGTCACATTATACACCAGAAACTCACCAGCGTCATGTGTGCGACCTGTGTTTACAATTAGTTTGGCCACCGTCAATATTTTCTTGTATTTTACCTGTTTTATATTCTAAAGTCACACTTAAAAGTAACTCCACTTCTCTGTCACAACACTCTCGTTCCGTCTTGGACGTAAAGCCTGAATTATGGTCCCGCGTTAAATCGACGCAGAGCCTACGGCGTAGGGTACGCGGCGATTAGCGCCATACGGTGTGCGTCGCCGCGTACCCTACGCCGTAGGCTCTGCGTTGGTGTAACGCGGAACCATAAATCAGCCTTAACTGGAAGTTACACGTGTCATTTGTTGATGTTTTTTCCAGGATTCTGATTGGCTGGCATGACGTTAACAGCGTTTTCATGCGGGTCCGTGTAAACGAGGATATTTTTGAAAACGTAGAGGGGAAAATATCCGTTTTTGTAAATACCCGGCTACGTGTAAACGTGGCCTCATACATGTTTGTGTTAGGGGGCTGGAATACAACCCTAACGCCATCCAGTTCAAGTACATCTTTGGAAGGCTGCTGGCCCGGTGTGGGGTTGTTAAACCAAGCAGCAAAGGAAATGTCACGGCACCAGATGTCACAGAGTCCCTATCAGCTTCTGCTGCCCAGTCCTACCAGATTGACACATCTATCAATGACCTGTCAGCCGTAGACATGTCCTCTGGTGAAGAAGTCCAAGAGCTTCCATCTCTGTTCGCCGACATTCCTGCCCTTGTTTCACGACCACAGCTCCTTCCCACTCGCTTTCATGGTCTTGTGGACAATGCTCTCGTGTACATTTCAGGTAGAGGTTGACCAGTAGTGGATTTTTCCTTTAAAATTTAATACCAAAAGTCAAAATTTAGGGGATATCAATGGCCGATTAATCAGACGATAGTCCAAAAAAAAAAGTCCACCTAATTCACCATGCTCATTAATTATTACCAATCTACCTCTAATTTCAGGATTTGTTGTGCAACGGATTTTAAAGAAGCTGTAATGTAATATATACACATGTAATAATGTAATAATATATATATATATATATATATATATATGTTTGTATGTATGTATGTATGTATGTATGTATGTATGTATGTATGTATGTATGTATGTATGTATGTATGTATGTATGTGTGTATATATATATATATATATATATATATATATATATATATATATATATATATATATATATATATATGTTATAATGTCATAATATAAATACATCATAATGTAATAATATATAAACATGTTATAATGTAATTAAAAAAAAAAATACATATATATATATATATATGTGTGTGTGTTATAATATAAATATTACTAAGAATACTATAGAAATATTGATTTAATATAAATACCATGGCGCTAAAAGCTACAAGAAAGCAGGATAAGATACACTAAAAGAGTTTAAAATGTATAACATAACATAAAATCCTAAAAGTATGTTTAGAAAGCAAGACATTAAAAACTAAAAGAATAAGACAGTAGAATGTATAAAATAGACCATGAATAACGACAATAAAAATAAAATATGATAAAACAGGATAAACTAAAGATTAATATAAAACAGAGGAGTAAGATCCAATAAAAATAGGGGTGAGTCAGTTAAAAGCCTGATTAAAGAGATGGGTCTTGAGCCTCTTTTTAAAAAACATCAACATTCTCTGTGGCCCTGAGGTTCTCCGGGAGGCTGCTCCACAATCGGGGACCATAATAACTGGAGGCCGCCTCCCCGTGTGTCCTGGTTCTAACTCTTGGTATTGTTAAAAGTTCAGCACCGGAGGACCTCAGGGTCTGCGAGGGTCGATAGGGTAAAAGTAGTGCAGACAAATAAGAAGGCCCAAGACCATTAAGACACTTAAAAACTAGTAAAAGAACCTTAAAATCCATCCTGAAGCGCACGGGGAGCCAATACAGCGATTTTAAAACAGGTGTAATGTGCTCCCGCCCTCTGGTCCTGGTCATCACGCGTGCGGCTGAATTCTGTAATAGTTGTAGGTTGTACATGTTCTTTTTGGGAAGACCAGAGAGCAGGGCGTTACAATAATCTAAACGACATGAAATAAAAGCATGCATTAGCACCTCTGTACTAGCCTGAGAGAGAAATGGGTGTATCGTCAGCGTAACTATGGAAACTGATGCTGTGTCTCCTGATGACGTCCCCAAGGGGCAGCATGTACAGATTAAAAAGAGTTGGACCTAAAATTGACCCTTGGCGAACCCCACACCTTATCTTATAGGTTCTTGAGGAACATGTATCCATACTTACGAAGAAACTTCGATCAGTGAGGTAGGACGTGAACCAGTTAAGAGCAGTACCAGAGAGGCCGACCAGGTTCCTCAGTCTATTTAATAAAATGTGATGGTCTACTCCTGTATCGAAGGCGGCGGTTAGATCCAGCAGAACCAAGACTGTGAGTTTTTGGTTATCTAAATTACACCTGATGTCATTTAAAATCTTTAAAAGTGCTGTCTCTGTACTGTGGTTCATCCTAAAACCGGACTGATGAGCCTCTAAAATGTGTTTTGAGTTTAAAAATTCATTCACTTGATTAAAAACAAGTTTTTCTAAAGTTTTACTTAAAAACGGTAAGTTGGATACAGGCCGGTAGTTATTTAAAACATTGGGGTCTAAGCCACTCTTCTTCAGAAGGGGCTTCACCACCGCCGTTTTAAAGGAGGCGGGGAAGACACCCGTCTGAAGAGAACAGTTGACCAAATACAGGAGATGTTTCTCAAAGAATCCATAGTGTTTTAAAAAACGGTGTGGGAATGGGGTCTAAAAGGCAGGTTGTGGGCTTTACCTTGGAGAAAACTCGACCTAGTGTCCCTGCACCAACCAAGGCAAAACTCTCCAGTGTTTCCTCAGATAAAAGCACGGATCCAGGTGTGTTAAGAGTTCAAATCTGTTGAGATAAAAGACTGGATCTAATGTCATCAATTTTACCCCTGAAGTGGTCTGCAAAATCCTCACAGTAATGGTCTGTTGCTGTTTTATGGGATCTGTTGGGGTTTCCATTTGTTAAAAAATCTATTGTGGAGAATAGGCATTGGGAATTGTTTTGGTTATTTAAAATTAGGTTTTTGAAATGGGAAGTTCTTTCTTTTTTAATAGTGTTATTGTAATGTTTAAGGTGTTGGCATAAAATGTCATGATGTACTGTTAATTTTGATTTCCTCCATCTTCTTTCAGCAGTTCTGCAGTTTCTTTTTAGTTTATTTATTTCCTCAGTTCTCCATGGGGGTGTAGGTTTTATCCTAATTGTTTTAGTTAAAAGCAGAGCCACTGAGTCCAGCGTTGTTTTGAGTATATTGTTAAAAATGTCAACGATAAAATCACAGGGTGCTGGTAAAATCTCTGCAGGAGTGTTCTGTAAAATCTGGATAAAATTTGCAGCCACTTCAGGAGTTAGGTAACGTTTCCTCACCGTTCTCACCGGGGCCTCCCGCTGGTTAAGACTGGTGATGTTAAAAAACACGCAGTAATGGTCAGACACAGCCAGGTCCACAACAGAGCACGCACCCAGGGACAGGCCGTAGGTTATGACCAGGTCCAGGGTGCGCCCCCTGCTGTGGGTCGGCTGTGTAACGTGTTGCTTAAAGTCTAGACTATAATTAAAATTATAATCATTTGTTATGGCTATTATGATATAATACTTCAAGTGCAATTAATTATGTTAATTTGTGACCACAAAATAATAATTTGATCACTAAATACTATTTTAGGTCACATAAAACTAATTTCACAAAAATGCTAATTTCAGAACAATAAATGCTCATTTGAAGCCACGAAACAATTAGGTTTCACTATCTTGAGGCCACAAAATACATAATTTTTACCAATAATAATTTGAGTCACAAAATATCTGTGCAGGTCAGCATATGGCCTCAGTGTGAAATGCAAAGGATGCCCTTAACGCTTAGAGCTGCAACAAAGAAAAATCCAAACAATAAATCCAGTTGGGGGGATTTCCCGTTTATTTATTTTAAATGATCAATGATCTTTTTGTCCATAAAAATCAGGCTGCTATTAATCTGATCCTTTGCAGCAATATTAAAATAAAATTGTGCTGTGCTGTGCTGGTGGTAGGGCTACGGTAAGAACCGTATGCTTCCCACCTTCCACACCCTGGCTAATTAGTGAGCACACCTGTCTTCCTTGATGGCGGTAAGATGTCGTCTGTGCTTGGCTACACCACTGCTTGCGCAGACTTGGCTACGCCACTGATTACGTACACTACTATTTATTGTTTTTATAACATGTGCGGTCATATCAGGCCCATTATCAAATTGTCATGCCTCTGCTGTTTGGATTTACGACCGTGGCTGTCTTTTGGGCATAAAGGAGTCTATGGAGTCCCAAGTAAAGTCAAACTTTTCCTCCACCTATTGTTTGCTCGACCGACTCATCTGACTTCCTCTTGCTGTTTTGTGCTCCGGGCAAAAAGAGGAGACAGAGGAAGCGCTGCTCTAGGTCTGGCATCAAAGTTAGGCGAATGCGGGCGCCATGTTCGTGGGTCGACTTCCTGGAGCGTCCGGCCAGGTGCTCGCGGATGGTCCCTCTCCTCGATGTGTGGCTTGGTGCCAGTCCGCCCTCGTTGCTGTCTTCTCTGGTTTCCCTGGCCAGTGTTTGGGAACCAGCGCAAAATTGGAATTGTGCTTTGCGGTGTTTTCGTCCAACAATCCACATGTGACGTCCTGACCCAGCTGGAGACCAGGGGCCTTATTTATAAAAGAGTGCGTAGGATTCATACTAAAAGTATACGTGCGCTCAAAAGCCGAATATGGCGTGCACACAAAAAAATCCTGATTTATAAAACCGTGTGCACGCACACTTGCACGCACACTTGCACGCAATGTTCTCTTTATAAATCACAGTCCACCTGGAAGGTTGCGCACGTGAACCTACAATTGATCTGAGGCCCAATTGTAACGGGCCTCAGATCTAGGTGAATATGCGTCGGCACAAGCGATACCGCAGGCAAGGGTGCACTGTGGACCTGTAAATAATGAGGAACAAGACACCTTCGTTAGTGTTACGTACTTTGCTCATCCAGCAGTGATTTATTACCAACTGCGCATGTGTGGGGCCAATAGTATACTTTGGTGTTCCCTCTATCATTCACAGTTGCACAAGAGAACCATCTACTGACTTGGCAGTCTAATAAGATGTCAAATAGCGTTGAAAAGCGTCAAATAGTTCTGAATAATCTTTAAAAAAAATGGGGGGGGGGATTAGTGCAAAACGGAAAATGGAGGCCTTTTCTGAACCCTCTACACACCCCAGGCTTGTAATGGTCTTGATAATCTTGCACAATTCTCCTTAATACATAATTTGCACAACTTGGCAAAAACACAGTGTCAAAGAGATGACCTTCATCCTATATTCCATAGAAGATCATGCCACATTGCCATCGAGATACCACAGGAAGCATAAAAGATCTGTGTGCTCAGGACACACCTTCACCTGATGGAACATGGCTTGGATGTCTGCCATCAGCTCTACATGTTCCTGTCTGAACCAGATAAGTATGCCAAAGTAAGGTACTTGTGAGATAGGGCTTCTGAAGCAGCTGTGCATCCAATGAAGTTCCCTTAAAGACAGCTCCACAATCAAAAACTATTCTAAGGGTTTTCTTTTTAGGATGACATCCCCCATGATGGGGAATATACCATACTTTGCTGTCTGCTATAATGACCTCAGAAAGGAAAGATGTGTACTCTTGACGGTATTCCTTATTTCTTTTAAACTTCTTCAAAAGACCTAGGAGACGCTGCTCTGCGGTCCGAGCACCAGCTGACCACAAGTGACTTGACGCAGAGGTCGGAAACTTGCGGACTGTTTTGAAGAGAGGCAGAGCAGCTGTTATCCTCACAGTTATTATCCACATCGCCGCCGCACAGTGACAAACTTGCGTGTCAAAACAGCGGGCGCCAGATCAACACAGTCCTCACAGTTAAGAGTTCAAATCTGTTGAGATAAAAGACTGGATCTAATGTCATCAATTTTACCCCTGAAGTGGTCTGCAAAATCCTCACAGAGGGCGTCTGTTGCTGTCTTAGGGATCTGTTGGGGTTTCCATTTGTTAAAAAATCTATTGTGGAGAATAGGAATTTGGAATTGTTTTTGTTATTTAAAATTAGGTTTTTGAAATGGGAAGTTCTTTCTTTTTTAATAGTGTTATTGTAATGTTTAAGGTGTTGGCATAAAATGTCATGATGTACTGTTAATTTTGATTTCCTCCATCTTCTTTCAGCAGTTCTGCAGTTTCTTTTTCGTTTATTTATTTCCTCAGTTCTCCATGGGGGTGTAGGTTTTATCCTTATTGTTTTAGTTAAAAGTGGAGCCACTGAGTCCAGCGTTGTTTTGAGTATATTGTTAAAAATGTCAACGATAAAATCACAGGGTGCTGGTAAAATCTCTGCAGGAGTGTTCTGTAAAATCTGGATAAAATTTGCAGCCACTTCAGGAGTTGGGTAACGTTTCCTCACCGTTCTCACCGGGGCCTCCCGCTGGTTAAGACTGGTGATGTTAAAAAACACGCAGTAATGGTCAGACACAGCCAGGTCCAAAACACCCAGCACGCACCCAGGGACAGGCCGTAGGTTATGACCAGGTCCAGGGTGCGCCCCCTGCTGTGGGTCGGCTGTGTAACGTGTTGCTTAAAGTCTAGACTATAATTAAAATTATAATCATTTGTTATGGCTATTATGATATAATACTTCAAGTGCAATTAATTATGTTAATTTGTGACCACAAAAGAATAATTTGATCACTAAATACTATTTTAGGTCACATAAAACTAATTTCACAAAAATGCTAATTTCAGAACAATAAATGCTCATTTGAAGCCACGAAACAATTAGGTTTCACTATCTTGAGGCCACAAAATACATAATTTTTACCAATAATAATTTGGAGACGCTGCTCTGCGGTCCGAGCACCAGCTGACCACAAGTGACTTGACGCAGAGGTCGGAAACTTGCGGACTGTGCAGATAGAGTCGTGCTCGTTATGTCCGTGCTCGTCGGAAGATGCAGCGGTGATGATGCTGGTGGGCTGTTTTGCCCACCGATCAAACGTGTGAGCTGGATACAGAGGTTCCTCAGTCATCGCTCGAGCGACATGGACTTTGCTCCAGATATTTCGGTAAATGCATCTCCTGAAGAGTGTACGACATGTACACTCCAACTGGCTGCTTCAGCTCAACAGCTCGTCCCCGTCAGGTAGCGCAGGATGACAGCCAGCTCTTTGCTGCGGTCTATGACTCACCGTGTCTGGTTTTGAGATGAATTAGCGGGACAATCCCATGTAACAAGTCGTCAAACAAAACAGAGGAAATGCAGAAATATTGCTGCTGTTTCCCATCATCAATTGCTGCATCGACAAGACGAACGAGGTCACCAGTCTTCCGATGGCTCTGGTTGAACGGCCTGACAAACCATCTCCGATCGCATTGTTTTCTTTACCGAGATCACAAGAAAAGCAGTGCAGTGATCTCCTCTTCATCCCGTGGTGCTGTCTTGTTCATTTATCTTTATTCCACCAGCTGGTTTATTAAACTACTACCAAATATTTAATCTCTTTTCTAAGCGAACTGATGCGAACGCAGACTCAAGCAGCAAGTATATCCGCCCCTTTAATCTTATTGGTTAATGAGTAAATCGACCCCCCGTGGGGTGCGCTCTTATGATTGGTTGAAATCCTTCCATGTTTATAAAAACACATTTGTGGATTGAGGCACGTCGGGGGAGTCTCAAAAGTCACATACACATGCAGTGCAGCCTATAGATCACAAACCATTTGGAAATCAGGTTATTTTTGTGTGTGCATCAGAAATACATTTGTGTATTGTGTATTGTGTATTGTGATTGGTTTGTGCATTTGCAATCATCCCGTGCATTTGTGAATCTTGTCCTGTGCATTTGTGGATCAGCGTGTGCATTTGTGAATATATCTGTGCATTTGTGACTCTTGTCCTGTGCATTTGTGGATTGGTGTGTGCATTTGTCACTTTTGAGACTGTTCTAGCTCCATACCTTTTCCCCTATCAGCCTTACCTTTTCAAATTGAAGTGCATCTTCCTCAGCATCAATATCATGCATTTTCTTTAAAGCAGCTGCAGACTATAAAAGTGTGGCCCTCTCAGCTTTAGCATTTATAAGCACAGAAGAAATACTATAAGAATCTGAATGGACTGGACAATAGCCTTCAGGTTTGGACCCTTTGCTTAAACCATTAGAAATTCTATCCTCAGGTCTTACATCCGAGTTTGTTATGGACAGCACATAATCATTTGTAGATACACCAGCATTAGTTAACCATTCCTTCACCTCAGTCTCAAATGTATTCCTTTCCCTGGTTTTCTGTTCGAGCCAACATTGTTGTTTTTTGTATTCAGTGCATGGGCATTTTCAGCAATGTAGTTTGAGTCTTACTTGCCTCTCTGCCCAGAATATTTCTTTAAATACTTCTGTATGAGCCATAAAATGAAATGTATTTTTGCTTTGAATTATTGTTTGTTCGAATATTATATTGAGATGTATAAATATGTAAATTCATATAGGATTATTTAAGTCATCATTGAAAAGTTCAAATGTTTAACCACTAGGAGGAGTTCAGTTAAATGTGAGCTACATGACAAGTTTTTATTATATTACACAGTCGGGTGGAGGTGATACAGTTTTTTGACCGACCTTCCAATTAGGGAAAAACCAAACAGCTTAGACCTCAACTACTAAAGAAATATAAAGCTTGAATATGTTTTTTTCTTTTTGTATTTTCAACACTTTTTATCAGTTAAATTCATGCAATGAAAATTTTTGAGTTTGAGGAATTAGTGGCATGCAGGTGTGGTAAGACGCACTAAGTGCTTATTTGTGAGTGAGGAGCCTCGACCAATGGCGTGCGTCGCTGGCCTATTTAGACGAATACCTGTGGGAGATTTCTTTGTTGTACTTATCAAAAGGTTGATTTGACTAATAATTCCCCCAAATTGTTGTTTAACCTGATCTACCTGTTCTCATCAGGTAGAACAGGTAGAGTTCTATTTCGTCCCTACTGACCGCCAGGCGGTGCTGTAAGCACTGGATATCTCCCCCTCGCGCATGCGCATGTCGAGTACAATACCAACAATGTCACGTCACCCGTGACCCCTGCATGACCCCCGGAAGGGTATATCTTCCGGCGTCAGCATGGGATCGGCTCCTTTTTTCTTCTCGCATCGCGCGTCTGAAGTACAGGACGGAAATAGGAGCTTTGTGAAGCTCCTTTTTTTCCTCCCTAAAACCGCCGGCCTCTGTGCAGCTTCGTGCCGTAAGGTAGGAGTAACGATCTCTGTCGTCCTCCGAGAGGCTGTGGCCACGCGGTATTTATTGGTGTTCGTTGCGGCGGCGGCGGCGTCTCCCCGCCCCGCCCCCCTGCCCAGCTGACAGAAGGTAAGCTGTCAAGCTGCGCCTGACACCTGATCACAATCTGCGCAGGGAGACAGCGTTTCGCTTCCTCTCCCCACTTATTAATGTGACAACATTATTTTTTCCTTGCAGATTATTTTTTTCTTTTGAAAAAAAAAAAAAAAAAAGAAGACAGAAAAGGATTCTTTTTTTCTTTTGAAAAAACAATACAAACACCTTTTTTGGTCTTTCTTACAGCCGTGGTGGAGGCCACGCCCCTCTCCCACCGGCTCATTTGTGGTGACGGCAGCGTTTCGCTCCCTCTCCCACTTTATTAATGTGACAACATTATTTTTTCCTTGCAGATTATTTTTTTCTTTTGAAAAAAAAAAAAAAAAAAGAAACGAGAGAGGATTGTTCTCTTCTTTTTGAGTAAAGACGCCTATTTTTGCCTTTTCTCATAGCCGTGGTGACGGCAGCGTGGCCCTCCCCTCTCCCGCCTGCATATTGGCGGTGACGGCAGCGTGCTCGCTGTGGTGACGGCAGCGTTTCCGCTCCCCTCTCCCACTGACACACCTGTGTTGACGGTAGCGTGGCCCTCCCCTCTCCCGCCTGTATATTGGCGGTGACGGCAGCGTGCTCGCTGTGGTGACGGCAGCGTTTCCGCTCCCCTCTCCCACTGACACCTACGTGGTGATGGCGGCTCGTCCGCTACCGCTCCCACCGACACATTCGTGTGGACGGCAGCGTGACCGCTCCCCTCTCCCACCGACACATTCGTGTGGACGGCAGCGTGACCGCTCCCACCGACACATTCGTGTGGACGGCAGCGTGTCCGCTCGTCTCTCCTACCAGCACATCCGTGGTGACGGCAGCGTGTCCGCTCCCTCTCCCACTGACACATCCGTGCTGACGGTAGCGTGGCCGCTCCCCTCTCCCACCGGCATATTGGTGGTGACGGCAGCGTGCTCGCTGTGGTGACGGCAGCGTTTCCGCTCCCCTCTCCCACTGACACATCCGTGCTGACGGTAGCGTGTCCGCTCCCCTCTCCCGCCAGCATATTGGTGGTGACGGCAGCGTGCTCGCTGTGGTGACGGCAGCGTTTCCGCTCCCCTCTCCCACCGACACCTACGTGGTGACTGCAGCGCGTCCGCTCCCCTCTCCCACCGGCACATCCGTGGTGACGGCAGCGTGACCGCTCCCACCGACACATTCGCGTGTCCGCTCCCTCTCCCACCGGTCGCTGTGATGGAGCGTTCATGCCCAGGGTGCATGGCCGCCCTGGACCCTGCGGATGACCGGGACCTCTGCGTGTCGTGCCTCGGCCCTGAGCAGCGGGGCCGTTGGCCAGCCTCCCCTCATCTCAGCCGGGGTCTTCTCTGAAGCGATCGGCAAAGAGAGTGATGGGGGTCCCCAAACGACGGCGGATGACGAGCCAGCTCTCCTCGAAGGTAGATCGCTTGGCTGCCGACATGGAGCAGATGAAGGCGCCCCTCCTCAATCTGCAACCTGGTACTGGCCAGGTGGAACCTGCCATGCCAGAGTTTGCTCTGGGGTCGCCACCGCCGCTGCCGGAGGACGCCATATCCATTGCAGCCTCGGCGAGCCACTTCAACGTGTCATCAGGGGACCCGGCCTCACAGCGCTCGGGGTTCTCCTCGCACTCATCTGCCCAGAGCTCTCGGGAGGGGACGGTTTGTTCCTCCGTGCAGAGCATTATCCGCACTGCCCTGGCACACTTGCAGCCGAATGCACCGCGTGCGGAGGTGGCCTCTAGCGCCTTCCACAGGCGCAATCCTTCTCCGGTGGAATTCACATTCCGTCTTCGTCAGATTTTTTTGAGGGAGCTGCACTCATGCTGGAGAGATGTCACAGCCGGCTGATGACCGTGCTCTGACGGCGATGGAGGACGCTGCTGTGGCTGGTCTCCACCACATGCCCCCCCCCCCATCGAGCCCTCCATTGCAGCACTGATGGTGGCTCCTGATGAGGCTCTGAAGCCAGATCCCAAGTGCCCCTCTACCCAGAGTAGGGTTACTGATGGGCATATTTGTAAGGCTTATGAAACAGCGGCGCGCATCGGCCGGCTGGGGAACACCCTTTTTTTCATCTGCTACTGGCTCTCTCCACCTCCCTGCAGGATGCACAGGTGGATGATTCCACACAGGACATGTGTGACATATCCCTACAGGCTTTTTGCCTCCCAAACGAGGGAACTGGGGCGGCTGATGTCCACCCTGGTGCACACGCGCCGTCATGTCTGACTGGCGCAGTCACCCCTGACGGAGACTGCTCGTAGGGTTCTTCGTCAGGCACCGGCAGAACCGGGGGAGCTGTTTGGGGCAACTGCCCTGGAAGCTCTGAACCGCACCGCCCTGGCTGATGAGACCAGGCAGCGGCTGGTGTACCTTCACAGGGGTGCGGCCGCCTCCTGTACACCGGGAGGCCCTTCACCGGCCCCCGGGCCTCGCCCCCGGCCGCCTGCCCACGGCGGCCGGCGCGGCTTTCAGCGGTCTGTGAGTCAGCCTGCTGGTGACTTTCGCCCCCCTGTGCGCGGACCGTCCCACCAGCGTCGGGGCGTTGATCCCGACCGTCGCCCCCCCGGGACGTCCGGAGCCCGGGGGAGACGGCGCTAAGGCCACGGAGCCGGTCGTCAGCTACTTTTCCGGCAGCAGCTCGGTTACTGGGCTGCCTGCTCATTGGGGCCCGGGTGGTTTCCACCCTAGCCCAGGGGTACGTATTGCAGTTCCGACACCGGCCTCCTCTCTCCGGCCGGGTTGAGATGACCATCGTCAGAGACCCGGCAAACATTCCGGCTCGGGCTCAGGTGTTGCCCGCCCTACTGGCCAAGAGCGCCATCATGCCGGTGGACCCCCCGCCGCGGCCTGGGGGTTCTACTTGAGCTACTTTCTCATCAGCAAGAGAGACGACGGACGTCGTCCCATCTTGGACTTGAGGGACCTCGACGAATACATGAAGGTCCTGCCCTTCCGGAGGCTTGACCACAGCAGATGCTCTGCGTAGGTCAGGAGGAAGTGGTTTGCAACTGTGGACCTACAGGGCGCTTGTTTCACGTGCCGGTCGCGGCACGTCACCGGTGGTTCCGGGGGCTAGCCTACCGGGGCCACTGTTGTCGGTTCAGGGTGCTCCTGGGCGGGCTCTCCCTGTCACCGAGGATTTTTTTCACCAGGTGCGTGATGGCAACCCTTGCCCCTCTTATACCTTTGGGCCTGCTGTCGCTACGCCCCCTGCAATGTGGCTGGACAGCCTCGCCTGGATGCCAAGAGGCACGGGCGCAGGCTGGTCAGGGTTTCGCGGGTGTGTGTCTATACCCTTGCACCCTGGAAAGGCGGGACATTCCGGCTGAGGGGTGTGCCCTTAGGCGCTGTCCCCTCCCTGCCGGGAGGCTGTCATCAGTAGTCCTCCCGGGTCCGCACGCGCCACATCAACGTGCTGGAGCTCTGGGCTCTGCACTTCACACTAACATTTTTTGCAACTCCTGTGGGGGAGGCACGTGCCGGGTCGGTCGGACAGTGTGTCCACTGTTCCTTGATCGGCCACCAGAGGGGGCCCCGACTCTGCACAGCTGCTGCAGGTGTCCCAGGGCCTCCTAGCGTGGACAGCTCCTCGCCTGCCCGGCCTTCGGGCGATGTTCCTGCCTGGAGACAGGAACCGGGTGACGGACTTCCTCTCCCGGCGCAAGCCGCCTTTGCAGAGGGTCCTCCAGAGGGCTCACGGGCTCCTCTTGGTGGCCCCCTTCCGACCGGGGAAACATAGTTTCCACTGCTGCGGAGGCTCTGCTGCGACACAACATGACGCCCCCCAGAGGGACCGTCTTTTCCAGCCGGGGATTCAGGTTTTGCACCCCGACCCCGTCGTTTTTGGCTCTGAGTCTGGCCGCTGCGGCGCCCAACCCATTGTTGTCAAGCTGTCCTGAACCTGTCAGGGCTGGCATCTCGAATGCCCATGTGCCTCCCACCCGCCTCTGGTATGAGTGCGAGTGGGGGAGATTCTCTGCCTGGTGTGCAGACGGGGCAGAGGACCCTGTTCTTTGCCCCGTGGCCACGATCCTGGGGTTCCTTTCGGTCCCTCCTGGATGGTGGCCGTGCTCAGTCCACTTTAAGGGTGTATGTGGCGGTCATTTCATCGCAACATGCCCTGGTTGAGAATGCCACCGTGGGGTGCCACCGGCTGGTTTCTCTTTCTCAGGGGGGCTCTGAGGCTGCCCCCCCCGAGGAGCCCAAAGGCCCCAGTTTTCGATTCCATTCGATTTTTATATAGCGTCTAATACAACAGATGTTGTCTCTAGACGCTTTCCAGAGAACCTGAACATAAACATGAATATAAACCCCCGAGCAGTGTGGGACCTGCCCATGGTGCTCGGTGCCCTCTCTTCTCCACCCTTTTGGGCCCTTGGCCCGGGTGGGCCTGAAGTGGCTCTCTACGGAGATAGCTTTTCTCCTCGCCATGACATCGGCGAGTCGATGAGTTACATGCCCTGTCAGTCAGCTCAGGGGCTATGTTGTGGCCGAACGTGGCGTTCCTGCCCTAGGTCCTGCAGAGAGTGGGCCGAGCCCTTTGTGCCCCGTACGGGCCCTTGCTGCTTATGCTACCGCGCCTGTGCGACGGTCGGAGCAGCTTGTTCTCTGCCATGGTGGCCCCAACAGGGGGCGTGCTGTTTCTGGACAGCGCCGTCCCACTGGGTGGTGGACACCGTCGAGCGCGCCCACAGGGCCAGTGGCCGCCCCTTACCAGTGGGGGTGAGGTGCCACTCGGCCAGAAGCGTCGCAGCTTCTTGGCTGCCCTGCAGGGGGTGCCTCTGGAGGACATCTGCACCGCGACTTCGTGGACGTCGCCAGACACGTTCTCCAGGTTTTACCGGATCAATGTCGCCACTCCCCAACCATTGGGCGTGGTTCTACTCCCGGGTCCTTCTGCCCCTGATCAGTGTGGTATGTGACCGGGATTCTATGTGACATTGTTGGTATTCGTCATCCAGTGCTTACAGCACCGCCTGGCGGTCAGTAGGGACGAAATAGAACGAAAGTTACGCCTGTAACTACGGTTCTATGAGTCCCGGATGACCGCCAGGCCTGCCGGTCACTCCGAATCCTCGTGCTCTCGCGAGAAGATTCTAGGAGCCGATCCCATGCTGACGCCGGAAGATATACCCTTCCGGGGGTCATGCAGGGGTCACGGGTGACGTGACATTGTTGGTATTGTACTCGACATGCGCATGCGCGAGGGGGAGATATCCAGTGCTTACAGCACCGCCTGGCGGTCATCCGGGACTCATAGAACCGTAGTTACAGGCGTAACTTTCGTTCTTGAGTGTATGTTCTTGTACATTCTATTCTTTTTTGTGACCTCTTAGGGGAATGTTGAGCTCTTATTTTGTACTTTCAATTTAGCATTTTATTCATTTAATCTTAATTTAATATTTTATATCACCAAGTATTTCCCATGTATATTTTTTGTGTTTATGGTGATATTACATTATTGTAACCCCCTCTTTTTTGTGATGTCTTTGGGGAAAGAATACAATTGGATGACTGAACGCTGAAGCTAACCACTAGCGGTTACACTTACAACTAACATAAGTCACAAAACACACTTGCTTCACTTAGGTACACACTTAGGTATAACTATACACAGAATACAATAAATATATAATGAAAACAGCTAAGTAGGTCATATACTAAGTAACTTCTCTTTTTAATTTGTTAAGATTTATGACTGTTGAGGATGTATGACTGCACTCTTCTAAATCAGTAGTTTAAGACTAAAACGTAACACTTTTCAAAAATGCAGCACAGTTCCCTGAAATATGATTAAGATCACTAAAGAAAAGTTTTAACAATTCTTGAATCCATTTCTGATTATTTATCTTTATTTTTTTCTTGGCTAATTGCAACCAGTTATATTCCAAAATAATGTGGTAGATAAAAAGCAAGAAATCAAAATACAGTGTATTTAATGAGTTCAAAGTGTATGTATGAGATGCACTACATGCTATTATAAGAGTTTTTATGCATGCACGCAGCTCTATATAGAGATGAATTATTCATTCCATGAAATCACAAGAGCTGAGAAACTTATATAAAGTGCACAGCTTTGCTGGTATACTACTGCATATTCAAACAAAGAAAATAGAGCACATTGGCTCTGTAGCCTTTTAGGTTTCATCCCTCACTCTGTTATTTACATCCTGTGGCTATGTTTTCTTAAACTTTGACTACAGGTTTTCATGAAAGCAAAGGCTGAGACAAGTGGAACAGAGAGTAAGAAAACCAAGAGCTTAAAAGCATTCAGACAGTGCTGTGAGGCGCTGCAGTTGATTCAGCCTTCTGAAGAAAACATGTTGCATATTACATTATACACTGGCCAAATTTATCTTGGGGGTCTCTACAGTTATGAATGCACAGTCATATACAAGATTTACTTGCAAATGCTTGCACCATATGTTGCATGTGTTTGAGTTCTTGCAAATTAGAGTTTTCACAAGGTCACAGGAAGAGGCAGCCAGGGATCCCACGGTGGCAGACCGGGACCCAGGCGAACCCGACCACCCGGCCCAGGCCCCCACCCCGCGAGAGGCCAGCCTGCCCGGAGAGACAGAGCCGCCCCGGCCGCCGACGCGGGCAGGCGCACCCGCCCCCATGAAAGTGCCCCCCCCCAGGACCAAAGGAGCGCCCCGCCGCAGAGGCAGCGGGGGGGGACCGGAGATGGGCCCGGAGAGAGGGAACCCTCCAACAGGGAACCCTCCAACAGGGCGACACCCGCGCGGGCCCGACAACGGAGGGCCCCAGACCCGGGCATCCCATTCATCCATCCATTCATCCACCCGATTCCTATAATAATAAAAATATAATATACTACTACTAATAATAATAATAATAACTAGAACATTCCAGGAAATTTTGATATGGGCATGCCTTACTGCCCATTCGACCCCTCTTGCTGCTTTGGTTTGGGGCTGTAGTGTTTGTGTTCGGGGCGGTTCTATGTCAATTTGAGGTGTTTATGGTTGTATTGCATTCATTCCTGTGCTCCCCATAGTTATTAATGGGGTGCGCTTTTTGGCGTCTAGCATCGCCACGGTAACACTTTTGATTGAGAAAAGTAATGCCCATCGAGGCACGATGGAGACGCATCTAACGATGTATGCCATGCAAGGGTGCACGTTCCGGTTCAGGCTACGTTAATGGATAGGTTTTTTTTTTCACCATGATAAGAAACCCCATCCGAATGAATCGGGCCATTTGGCATGGATTTTGACATAAAATTTCCTTAAATCACAGCTTCATGAAATTTGAATATGTTATGCTGGCGCAACTTGTCAGTAAATATCAGGCCAGTAGGGGGGTGGGTGGGGGGGGTTGGAGAGGAAGAAGGAAGACATGCAGAAGAGCTGGCAGTCAATGAGTTAATAAGAGAGTACATTTTACTGTAAAGGACACACACATTGACTCAGAGGGTAGATATTTAATATTAGTCTTGCAAATTCAAAGCATAAATTAATGTATTTCTAATGTATATGGTCAAAATGTTGATGACTCCTCGTTTTTTCACTCCTTTTTCACTTCACTTTCTGCTCACCTAGACAACGCAGTCATCATGAGGAAACCTCAACATGGTACTGGACTCTGGAATGGACAGGCTCAGTAACGCAGGCGGACACAGGAGTTGGCAGTCAGCAAGTATTGTTAAGCAATATATGAATGATCTGGGTCTTTGCGATACATGGCGTTCTCTCCACCCAACTCTCAGGGACTACACTTTTTTGTCAGCTGTTCATCACTCACATTCTAGGTTAGATTATTTTTTAGTCAGTAGCTCTCTGATGAGAGATATCTCAGAATCCCAAATCCACCCAATTATTATTAGCGATCACGCACCAGTTTCTTTCACTCTGGGGAAGAGGGGGAGCGTATCCTCATATCCTCTAAAATTGGAGATTTAATACATCATTGCTTAAAGATCCCAACTTTATTATTTTTTTTAAGAAAGAATGGGACATATTTTTGCAAAATAATGATCAGCCAGAAACATCAGCGAGTGTCCTATGGGAAGCAGGAAAAGCAGTAATGCGAGGTAAAATAATTTCCTTTTCCTCAAATAAGAAAAGGAAAGATAACTTAAAAACAAAAGAATTAGAATGCGAAATTAAAATGCTAGAGGAGGCCTTCCGGACCTCTGTAGATGAACATATCCTTAATAGAATAAGGAAAACTAAAATAGAATTAAATTAAAAAAATTGATGCAAAAACTAGTACAAAGGCTTCGCCTGGAAAACTTTGCACACGGTAACAGATCGGGGAAATACTTAGCCAATCAATTAAAAGTAAACAAAGAAAAAACAACCATAACATCTATTAAGGACTGTTGTGCAACTCAGGTACCTAAGCTGATCAGTTATCGAAGGCTTATTATAATTCTGTTAAAGAATTAATAATAATAATAAAGTCGACTATTTATCAAATTGAATGACCAATATGATAAATAAAATCCTCGGGGCACCACCCTGGGGCCTTAATCCAGGGAAATGATAACTTAACAGCAGAATATCAGTCTCAAAGTAATTACTATACCCAGTTATTAATTGAAGGAGTGAGATCCGAACACACACTTCGTCACCCAGCTCAATAAACTCAATAAACAGGATCAAAACAACCGAAATAAACTTTACTAAGTCTGCCGAGACACTAATTTGCCTCTTACTTTGCAGCAGGTGAGAGAGCAGCCGCTCTGTTTGAGGAGGAGGAGGAGAGGGGTTGCGTCCAGCCCGTTGGTGCAGTATAACGCTCCTTGCGCGCACCCGGGGGGGGGACTCCGTCTCGCCCCATCCGACTCTGAGGGAAAAGTAACACAGGCAGGATTGCAGGACCGGCGACCCTTATTACCAGCGCTTGACGGTCTCCAGTGGCCCTTTGTGGCGGTCGGCGCCGGGCCCCGATGTCGGGATGCTCCGGGAAAGACCTTTCTACCGCGGTGGCGCCCACGGAGTCGGCTGGCAGGGTGCCCGGGGCAGATGCTGCGCTGGTTGGATGCGGGAGTCGGGCTAGGAAAAATTGCACCTCTGCCAGCAGGCAAAAAGGCCGGGCAGATGAAAAAGTGAAAAGGAAAAATACAAAGAAAAAGAAAACTTGGAGCTAAACTCCAAGTTTTGGCCTGATGCCAAAAAATGAGGAGTGGCAAGGGAAAAACGGAAAAAGCAGAGAAACGAAAAAAAGCAGAGAGTGCATCAGGTGGCTGCTCATCTTTTATAGTCTCCTGGGCGGGACTGACCAGTAGGCAGTGCCCCCCTTTGCAGAGGTCTGGCTTTCGGGCTCCGCTGCGTCCGACCCCCCCAGGTGTCATAAACCCCCAGGGAGTCTGTTTCCTGGCAGAAATTCTGCTGATTCACTGTTTTGACCCCCCTCTAGGTGTCATAAACCTTCGTTCTGTTTTCGTGGACCGTCTTTGATCTGGGCATAAGCGGGCCATATCGAGCCAGGCCGCAGGGGTCATGGACTGAGCGAGAAGATAGCAGCAGGGCCATAAACTCTGCTTTCAGGAAGGAGGCCGGGTCTGGCTTTCACTGGAATTTGATGACAATGTAATGTTCCTCCGATCGCACATGTGTGAGTGAGTGATGAGTGAGTGATATTTTCACATGGGCCAACAGGACCAATCAGGGGAAGTTACACATCCCTGTTTAATAAATTGAGTTTTTAGAGACTTTTACTATAAATTATATTCATCACAAATTGAACCCTCTGACCAATCCATCAATAAGTTTCTTGGAGAAATTAATCTGCCGAAGTTACATCAGGAACAGGTTACGAATTTAGATTCCCGCTCTCAATAGGACAACTTCATGAAGCTCTCCAACATATGCCTAATGATAAAGCTCCGGGCCCAGATGGCTTTCCAGCCAAATTCTATAAGGAATTCTGGAGCATATTAGCACCAACATTTTATAAAATGATCCTAAATGTTAGGGAGAATAAAAGCTTACCCTTAAATATGAATTCTGCTAATATTAGCCTTCTGCCTTTGACTTCTTCCACATACCGGACACCATCACAGCCCTGGTAAAAACCTACTTCCGAGACATGCAGTTCTGTTTTACCACCTCTGACTGCACTATCTCACCCCTGGCATTCACGATGGCAATGGAAGTCATCATCCGGGCCTCAAAATGGGTTGTAGGTGGACAGCGGGTTGACTCTGGTCAGCGTCTCCCTCCACTCAGAGCTTACATGGACGACATCACAACGTTGACCACCACCATCCCATGCACCAGGAGGTTGCTCAGGAAACTGGAAGAGAACATCAGTTGGGCCCGTATGAAGATCAAACCATCCAAGTCACGAAGCATCTCAATTGTGAAGGGAGTGCTCTCTGACCTGAAATTCTTCATCGGCGAAGACCCAATCCCAACAGTGTCTGAGCAGCCAGTAAAAAGCCTTGGCAGGTGGTATGATGCAAGCCTGAAGGACAAAGACCAGGTGCAACAACTGCGGAAAGACATCAGCAGTGGCCTGCTGTCCATTGACAAAACACAGCTACCTGGAAAGTTAAAGGCCTGGTGCCTGCAGTTTGGACTCTCACCACGGATGCTGTGGCCGCTCGCAGTGTATGAGGTCCCAATCTCAACCGTAGAGAAGTTGGAAAGAGGAGTCAAAGGCTACATCAAGAAGTGGCTAGGAGTTCCACGTTGCCTTACCACCATAGGCCTCTACGGAGATGGCATCCTCAAGCTGCCCCTCACCAGTCTCACAGAAGAGTTCAAGTGTGTTAAAACAAGACTCCAGATGACACTGAATGAATCCAGGGACTTAGTGGTGAGCAACAACGCACCGACCCTGGCCACCGGGCGCAAATGGACACCAGCCAAAGCAGTGGAGGAAGCAACAGCAGCCCTCAAAAATGCTGACATTGTGGGATATGTTCAGCAGGGAAGAGGGGGTTTTGGACTAATAGCTAGTCGCCCGGCTTGGAGTAAGGCCGCAGCACCAGAACGGAGGAAGTTGGTGGTGGAGGAAGTACGCCACCAGGAGAGGGCTGGAAGATGGGCCAAGTCAGTCTCTCTTGCCAAACAGGGGCAGTGGACACGATGGGACAATGTGGAGAGGAAGAAGATCAGCTGGAAGGACATGTTGGCCATGGAAGCAAGGAATTTGAGCTTCATAATCAGAGCTACTTATGACGTGCTTCCAACGCCAGCTAACCTTCACCAGTGGTACGGTGAAGACCCAGGGTGTGCCCTGTGTTCCACGCCAGCCACCCTCAGGCACATTCTCTCAGGGTGCAAAACCAGTCTCACCCAAGGACGCTACACGTGGCGTCACAACCAAGTCCTGAAGATCTTGGCATCTACCCTGGAGGACAAACGAGCTGCCACCAACTCCCTATCGACATCAGCACCCAAACACCATCAGACAACTACCTTTGTCCGTGAGGGGGCAAAGGTTACCAGGAGCTACTCGACACCATCTGAGCGAGGCCAGCTACGGTTGGCCCGCGACTGGAAGATGCTGGCTGATGTTGGCCGACAGCTGGTGTTTCCCACAGAGATTGCTACAACCACCCTGAGACCTGACTTGGTTCTCTGGTCCCCCTCACAAAAAAAGGTGTACATCGTTGAGCTAACTGTACCCTGGGAGGACGCAGTGGATGAGGCTTATGAGCGAAAACATCTATGCTATGCTGATCTCGCTGCTGAAGCACAACATCGTGGCTGGAACACCGAAGTCCACCCAGTGGAGGTGGGGTGCAGAGGGTTTGTAGCAAAATCTACCACCAGACTGTTTGCAGACCTGGGAATCAGAGGCCAAAGCCTACGCTCAGCCATCAAAGCTGCATCGGAAGCAGCCGAAAGAAGCAGCCAGTGGCTGTTTATGAGGAGGAAAGATCCAAGCTGGGCCCCAAAGTAGCCAACCAGAAGGTATGCGGTCAGCCTAGGCCTGACTCAGGGAAAAGGATGCCCCTGCCATGCAGAGTCCCTTGAGATGTCAGTCACTCTCAGGGCGAGTTTGGATTGACGCAAGTTTAGGGCTGATCACCCTGAGCTGGCCACCTCTGGAGAGGGTGTATAGTGTGGCCGAAACACCCCATGACCTGGAGGAACACTACTGACGATGCGTCCTAAATTAAAACCTCACCCCACCCCCCCACCCCCCTCCCTTGCAACATTCACTCACCATCAACACGACACACACACACACACTCTCACGCCTGTGCCTGCACAAAGGAATTTTTACATATTTTCCTGTGTTTCATGAAACAATCTTATTAAAACCGGATAAGGATCCATTGCTCCCATCGAGCTACCGCCCAATATCATTGATAAATGTAGATCTTAAAATAATCAGCAAGGCTCTTACCAAACGTCTGAAAAGAGTCACCCCTTCTATCATACATCCGGATCAAAAAGGTTTCATTAAAGGTAGACATTCTTCTACTAATACTCGTAGATGACTTAATATTATAGATTATTTGAGTATCAATAAACAGAAAACTACTATTATATCTTTAGACACTGAAAAAACATTCGATTGGGTAAAATGGAAGTTTCTATTGGCAACCTTACATAAATTTGGATTTGGCGAATCTTTTATTGACTGGATAAAAATATTATATAGCTCTCCCAAGGCACGTGTAAGGACAAATGATCAAATCTCTACAAGTTTTAACTTGCAAAGAGGTACCAGACAGAGTTGCCCTCTCTCTCCTTCACTATTTGCAATATTTATTGAACCTTTAGCTGCAGCTATTAGACAAAATCAAAATATTAAAGGTATACAATGCAAAACATTAGAGCACAAAATAAGTCTTTATGCGGATGACGTACTACTCTTCCTCCAGAATTAACAAACTTCACTATCACAGATAATTGCACTTATAGAGGGATTTTCATCTCTCTCTGACTATTCTATTAATTGGTCTAAATCCACAGTTTTGTGTGTTAACTGCAGTTTTGGGAATATAGCCAATACCAAATTACAATCAGGGAACATTAGATATTTAGGCATAAATATCTTCCCTAGGCTGTCAGAGTTAATAAAATTAAATTATGTTCAGCTTTTAAATAAAATAGAAGATGTTCTTTCCAGATGGAACTCTCTTCCCATTTCACTCATGGGAAGAATAGTCACCATTAAAATGATGGTTTTACCAAAAGTAAATTATTTTTTCTCAATGATACCATCCAAACCCCCTCCTTCCTGGTTTAAGTCATTGGATTCATATGTATCAAAATTTCTGTGGAAGAATAAAACACCACGTATTAGTTTGAAGACATTGCAAAAATCCAAAGAATGTGGAGGTTTGGAGTCACCTAACTTCCAGTATTACTTCATAGCCAATAAATTACAGTACATGGTAAAATGGTTGAAAAATCATTCTTTAGATAGTCAATGGCTGGACTCAGAGCAAGTGTTTTGCAATGATCTGGAAATCTCAGAGTTACCATTTATTAGTCAAAGCATTAAACATCATACATCTTTCAAAAGCATTAATATTAGCACAACTCTGACAGCCTGGTGGGAATTCCTTAAAATAGCTAAAATTTCACTCTTTCCATGTGACCGTACACCCATATGGAACAACCCAGATATCCTGAAAAATGATAAAAAGATGGCAAACTTTGCCTGCCCGCGTTGGCGGCCGGGGCGGCTCTGTCTCTCCAGGCAGGCTGGCCCCTCGCCGGGTGCGGGTCGTTGGCCTGGGGGGTGAGGGCCTCCTGGCCACATATCCGGGGGTGGCCGGGGATTGCCTGGGTAGCGGTCCTGGGTAGACGACGCGCATTACTTTTCTCTTTCAAAAGCGTCCGTGGCGACGCTAGACGCCAAAAAGTGCACCCCCCCTTCATCTGAGTGGTCCATATTTGATAGTTCCCCAAAAGTCACCAAATTTTGCACGCAAGCCAGGCCTGGCGATAAATTTGATATTTCATGGTTTGCATTAATGGGCGTGGCAAGATGGCTCAACAGCGCCCCCTAGAATACTTTTCTCTGCCATAACTTTTGAATGGTTTGACATAAAGACTCGTGGGTGGTGTCATCAGACTCCGTATTGAGTACTTGACCTTCATTGGCATGAATTAGCCCCACCCCTTCTTCTGATTGGTCAATATGTGATACTTCTAATTTTCTGCAATAACTTTTGAATGGTTTGATGTAAAGACTCGTGGGTGGTGTCATCGGACATGGTTTTGAGTCCTTGACCATAATTGGTGCAAATCAGCCCCGCCCCTTCTTCTGATTGGTCGATATTTCATAGTTCCTATTTTCTGCCATAACTTTTGAATGGTTTGACATAGAAAGTCATGGGTGGAGTCATTTCTGAAATGCTTATAGGGGGCGGTGGCCATGAGTGCGAGGGCCCGTTCATCGCTGCTTGCAGCTTTAATTTGACATCTGAAAAAAGCCTCTGGATAAAGCCACACATATAAAAGGCAAGAACGATCACATGATCGTATTAGTACAGGCAACAAAATAAAAAGAGGAGCTTTCACTTATCCTCCATTGTTAATTCCATTAAGAAGGAGGTATTATGGCAATTTCTCGTGCAACTAACTGTGTTATGCACTACAATAACAAGGCTCTGCTATGAATCCATGCTGAGACATGATAATTAAAAAAGCCTTTTTGAAAATCTGTTTTGCAGGATCTTGCAATTATTTTGCTTGGCAGGCAAAACAAATAAAAAATTGCTTGTATTCAGTATTTCCTCTTAGGGAGAAAAAAGTGTTAAAAAAACAACGACGACAACCAAAACAGACCTACATCACTGACAATTAAATCTGAAGACTTTACAATTTAAGGCTCTCTCTCTTACAACAATTTTTGACTTGAATGTGGCTTTTTTTTTAAATCCATAAACAGTTAATTCTCTGGTAGATAAGTCAAAAACTGCTGAAAGCTGCTGCAACGCAAAAAAAGAGTAAGAGAGTAAGAGTTAATGCTTAAATGCGTGGCGTCAAAATAACTCACTTTACACTTCAAATGTGCTGTTTTTTGGTTTTCCTGGATAGTTCTCTGAGAGGATTAAATTGTCATCTTAGATCAATTTGCCTCTACAGGGATTGACATAAATCTTCCAGTTCGCCACAGTGAGAGCCCCATCTCTTCCATCAAGCATGAATGAAAAAAAAGCAAAACCCCACCCTTAGAGTTTCCACTTTGTTTCTTCTTGTGATGCTTGGCACAGCATGTCAAAATTCAGCTGGGTGACAGACAGAAAAAATGCATAAAAGAAAATAGAATAGATCAGTGGTTCCCAAACTTTTTCTGCTGGGCCCCCCTTTGGTTTATAAGAAAAATGTTGCGTGTGTGCATGTGGCGTGTGCATGAGGTGGGAGACTGATATCGTTTAGCACTTATTAGGGCTCAAGCACTGACAGTGCAAAGGCTCTATTGTATCTGTAGGAATTTTTTTTTTATCGTCGTTTTAATTTTTCCGACAAAATGAGGGCCTTTTTGCCCCCCTAAACATGCCCCAAAAGTCACCAAATTTTGCACGCAAGCCAGACCTGGCGAGAAATTTGATATTTAATGGTTTGCATTAATGGGCGTGGCCTAATGGCTCAACAGCGCCCCCTAGAAAACTTTGTGCCTCAAGCCCCACATTAGGGTTTGACGTACATGCACAAAAATCACTACACACCTGTATCATGTCGCAACTTAAAGAAACCGAAGAGGAAGTCGGCCATTTTGAATTAATCGTGTAATTTTGGCGCAATTTATGCAATTCCTTCGGCAGTTAATACAGGCCGAACCGTTATACATCAAAATGTGCGACTCCATCCTGCAACGACGCGCATTACTTTTCTCAGTCAAAACCATTACCGTGGCGACGATAGATGCCAAAAAGCGCGCCCCCACTTCATCTGGTTGGTCCATATTTGATAGTTCCTACTTTCTGCCATAACTTTTGATTGGTGTGATATAAAGAGTCATGGGTGGTGTCATCTGACTCGGTATTGAGTACTTGACCTTCATTGGCATGAATAAGCCCCGCCCCTTCTTCTGATTGGTTGATATGTGATAGTTCCTATTTTCTGCGATGACTTTTGAATGTTTTGACATAAAGAGTCGTGGGTGGTGTCATCTGATTCAGTTTTGACTCCTTCCCCTTAATTGGTGCAAATTAGCCCCGCCCCTTCTTCTGATTGGTCGATATGTGATAGTTCCGATTTTCTGCAATAACTTTTGAATGCTTTGACATAAAGACTCGTGAGAGGTGTCATCGGACATGGTTTTGAGTCCTTGAACATAATTGCTGCAAATTAGCCCCGGCCCTTCATCTGATTGGTCGATATCTGATAGTTACTACTTTCTGCCATAACTTTTGAATGGTTTGAAATAGAGCGCTTGAGCACGCCTGAACGTGCACAAAGGTGCGAGGGCCCGTTCATCGCTTCCTTCTTCTTCCATTTTGTCAACCACAGGGAATTCCCTGGGCATCCCCTCTACGTCATAGAGTGACGACCGGAGATCCTGATCATGTGACGAGTGCCCCTATCGCAGATGTGTGGTCATTACTGTTGCTATGCACGTGGAAGTAAACGGTTAAATAGATTGTGCTTTTGAACGGTAAATATTAAAAAAGTTTTGGATGGCTCGCCACGATCACTGAGGTTCCTTTCTACCTTACAAACAGGAGGAATCTTCAGCAGAAGAAGTAGTCTTTACGTAACCCTCAAATCTAGGAATCCATACGGTAAACAAAAAGACCCAGCCTAAAAGGCCAAAAAAAAAAGGGATATTACTATTAGCATTCATGTAAATAAAATATAACTTTGAATGTAAACAATTTAATATAAACACGTATTTATACATGTACATCATAAAATTCTTCTTTGTAGTTGGTTTAACAACTTTTTACTCTGCTTTTCAAATGAACAGAACACAATACAAACATAAACATGCGCAGAAAATGGCAGAATATCCCTTTACGTTTGTCGCCTTTCTTTTTTTCCTTTTTTTTTCCACCCCGGCTCACTCTCAGAGAAATTACACCGAGCGGGGGGGTAACATATATAAACCCAGTAATATAAAGCATTTTTCTAAACACCATACACAGATTTTAATACTTCATTTATCCATATTAACCTTAGCAGGTGCACATCCAACTCCATTCATAAACTTTTATCATAGGCTACTCACCAAAGGCTCAAACATCACATATACAGGTAAAAGCCAGTAAATTAGAATATTTTGAAAAACTTGATTTATTTCAGTAATTGCAGTCAAAAGGTGTAACTTGTACATTATATGTATTCATTGCACACAGACTGATGCATTCAAATGTTTATTTCATTTAATTGTGATGATTTGAAGTGGCAACAAATGAAAATCCAAAATTCCGTGTGTCACAAAATTAGAATATTACTTAAGGCAAATACAAAAAAGGGATTTTTAGAAATGTTGGCCAACTGAAAAGTATGAAAATGAAAAATATGAGCATGTACAATACTCAATACTTAGTTGGAGCTCCTTTTGCCTCAATTACTGCATTAATGCGGCGTGGCATGGAGTCGATGAGTTTCTGGCACTGCTCAGGTGTTATGAGAGCCCAGGTTGCTCTGATAGTGGCCTTCAACTCTTCTGTGTTTTTGGGTCTGGCATTCTGCATCTTCCTTTTCACAATACCCCACAGATTCTCTATGGGGCTAAGGTCAGGGGAGTTGGCTGGCCAATTTAGAACAGAAATACCATGGTCCGTAAACCAGGCACGGGTAGATTTTGCGCTGTGTGCAGGCGCCAAGTCCTGTTGGAACTTGAAATCTCCATAGAGCAGGTCAGCAGCAGGAAGCATGAAGTGCTCTAAAACTTGCTGGTAGACTGCTGCCTGCGTTGACCCTGGATCTCAGGAAACAGAGTGGACCGACACCAGCAGATGACATGGCACCCCAAACCATCACTGATGGTGGAAACTTTACACTAGACTTCAGGCAACGTGGATCCTGTGCCTCTCCTGTCCTCCTCCAGACTCTGGGACCTCGATTTCCAAAGGAAATGCAAAATTTGCTTTCGTCAGAAAACATGACTTTGGACCACTCAGCAGCAGTCCAGCTCTTTTTTTCTTTAGCCCAGGTGAGACGTTTTTTGCGCTGTTTCTTGGTCAACAGTGGCTTGACACGAGGTATGCGGCAGTCGTGTCTTTCAAGCGTCTCTTGGTGGTGGATCTTGCAGCACTGACTCCAGCAGCTGTCCACTCCTTGTGAATCTCCCCCACATTTTTGAATGGATTTTTTTCACAATCTTGACCAGGGCGCGGTGATCACTATCGCTTGTACACTTTTTCTTACCACAGTTTTTCCTTCCCTTTGCCTCTCCATTAATGTGTTTGGACACAGAGCTCTGAGAACAGCCAGCCTCTTCAGCAATAACCTTTAGTGTCTTGCCCTCCTTGTGCAATGTGTCGATGGTCGCCTTTTGGACAGCTGTCAAATCTGAAGTCTTCCCCATGTTTGTGTAGGCTTCAGAACTGGACTGAGAGACCATTTAAAGCCCTTTGCAGGTGTTTTGAGTTAATCAGCTGATTAGTTTGTGGCACCAGGTGTCTTCAAAATGTAACCCTTACACAATATTCTAATTTTGTGACACACGGAATTTTGGATTTTCATTTATTGCCACTTCTAATCATCAAAATTAAATGAAATAAACATTTGAATGCATCAGTCTGTGTGCAATGAATACATATAATGTACAAGTTACACCTTTTGACTGCAATTACTGAAATAAATCAAGTTTTTCAAAATATTCTAATTTACTGGCTTTTACCTGTACACACACTTCCAGGCACAATGAAGGACACACGGCTCTCGTCCGTCCGGCTCTGCTTTTTAAGAGACAGGGACATGGGGAGTTCAGTAACGTGTAACCTCATGAATTGAATTAAGCAAAGTACAAGTGGTTAATGGTCTGCGCTAACGGCCTAACGCCATGCTACTAGTAACACTCACGGTTTCCTTCGTATCCGTGACAGACACGCGGTCCGCTCTCAGCCCACGGCAAAAAGAAAAAAAGGAAAAGACTCCGCTCTTGGCGCCGCCGACAAACCCACAGCGGAAGAAATAAAAGGTGAAGGCCCGCTCTCTGCGCGCCGATAAAAAGTTTATTCAGACTCTGGAATATCTGGCTCTCTTTCTTAAAACAGAAAATACCTGCAGCTTAAGCTCAGCATGCAGCCACACTCGACGACGGTCCAGCAGAGAGAAAGAAAAAAAAAAGCAAAGCTCCTGCACGTACACCCTGACGGCGTCTGATTGGCTACTCAACCCCACATCACGTGAACTCCTCATGTCACCTGAATCTTTTACACTTTCAAAAACTTGAAATAAACAAAATATTATTTTAAAACAAATGTAAATAAACCTTTTATGAATCTTTTTAATGCAATTATTATTATTTTTTTTAAATATTTTTATCCCAGTTTTTCCCCCCATTATATCACCCAGTGCTCCTACCTAATCTACAGTCCTGGGCATTGCCATCCTCTACCAACCCCGGGTGGGCCCTGCGCTGAGCTCAGGTCTCCTCTTTAACCTGAGGAGTGAGCAGGCCGCATCATTTCACCAGACAGGGTGGGGCTTCTCCCCACCCCATCTGGCGCCCCGGTTGGCCAGAGGGGGCATGTATAGCCCAGGGGCCTCATTTATCAACCGTTCGTACGCACAGATCTGTGCGTAAAGCGTGCGTACGAGCATTCCCACGCAAAGTATGGAATATATCAACATGTACCTGTGCGCAGAAACGCGTGTAAATGCAAGCACAACTCCGACCATGCGTACACACAAAACCTAGTGGTAGAACAGTGAAACTACAAATAGAACCCAGTAAAAGTCACAGTGTTCAGCGATCTCAGGCTTCACACGTTCCCCGTTTCCTCCAATTAATAAAAAATCTCCATTAGTAATTAAGACATTTTGTATAATTGGTGTGACAAGCTATAAAAGACAGCTTTGGCAGGACGACCTGAAAAGAAAATACAAGTACCATGGCTTATCTTGCAGTGTTGGAGGATTTGGAGAACCGTGCGCTCCGAGGGAGCGCGTTTTCAAAGAGCGCGCTGATCTGTTGATCTGTGAGAGCACGGAGCGTCTGCTCAGCAGGTAGCGTTTCCCCAAAAACATTCTGATGGATCTATGCCGTGATTTACAACTCCATCCCAGTCACATCCAGCTCCTGTCCACCCTGGGATGTTTGTCCACCGGAACATTTCAGAGAGAGATTGGAGACATATGCGGTATTTCGCAGCAGAATCATGCCGGCAGTGTTGGATGCAATAATTTCTCTGGCCCTAATTTACACCCAGTTTCCATACACACATCACCAACAAGTCGTAATTAAACAAGGATTTCATTCCATCGCCGGATTCCCAAACATAATTGGAGCTATAGATTGCACCCAAATCGCAATAAAAGCACCATCACACTAGGGGTGGGCGGTACACCGGTGTCATAGTCATCACCGGTGTGAAACTGCGCCACGACATGGATTTTGCAATACCGTCAATACCGTAATAAATCAATTATAAAATAATAAGCCTAAATAAGGCATTAAAAACTTCGGTGATATGCAAGGTTTGCTGCCGTGTTGTGACAGCAAGAGGTTGAAACACAAGCAACCTGTTTCATCACTTAAAAAACACGCACGCCCGTGAATATGAAGAGGCAACCCGGGTCAAAACGAGCGCAAGTGGGACCAGCAGCTGCTGCTGGGACCGCTGCTCCGCTGGTGCTGCTGAGCAGAACCAGCGGAGCACGTCCCAAGACTAAACAGCTTTTAATGCAGGCATCGTTTATGCTGCTACACCTTACGACAAGAGTAGTAAGAAATGCAGGGCTTAAAGTATTCCGGCACCGTGCCGGATCTCCGGCGTACGGAGTTTTTTTTCTCGGCGTGCGAGTTTGACTGCTTTAAAAAAAAAAAAAAAAAAAAAGTTTGAGAGAGAAAAAAAAGTTTGAGTCAACCGAGTTCGTCTACCAATGGAATGAGAGGAAAGCAGCTCTGGCTCAACCAAACTAACACTAGCCAATCAGAAGCAGAGCGGGGCGGGTCTTTGACGGCAGCGGAGCGCAGAGCGCTGTTTCAACCTGCTGGAATACGAATCACCGACTTCAAGATGGAGAAAAAATTAATGAATGTCGGTTTAAAATAATCTTTTTGCCCAGAAGAAAAAAAGAGTGACAAAAAAATACCCATAACCATGTTCTTCTCTCGAAAAAACACACCTGTACCGTGGGCTTTAGAAGAAAAAGACGCTGCAGCGCGAGTCGAGATGCAGCAGCATCAGAACAGCAGTGAAATACGTGCGAGGCGGTGCTGATCTACGCAATTTGAAGCTTTGTATAATAATTGTAAAAAAAAAAAAAGGGTTGCTACTATGTGAATATCACTTATCACGGGTTCTTTTTGGAACGTAACCCTCTCGAAAAACAAGGGATTACTGTATATGAATACTCATGGCATAAACCTGTCAAGTTTTGGATTTAAAATTAAGGGAAATTTTCCACCACCCGCTGTCCAACCAGCCCAACCGAGGTCCAGTATTACATTTTAAGACAGGTTTACAAAATATTTAAAATATAATATAATAAAAATAAATATAATATATATATATATATATATATATATATATATATATATATATATATATATATATATATATATATAAGATCCTTAGGTTTTTTGCCAAATAAATATGTTGAGAATGCATAATACTCTCCCATGTCTCTTTTTGATAAGGATACTACCATTTACTTATTATATATATATATATATATATATATATATATTATTCACATAAAGGGACAGGACAGGCTACTCCTCCCAAAACGTACCAAAAAATACCGTGATATTATACCGTCACCGTTCAAAAGATGAAAAATACCGTGATATTAATTTTAGGTCATATCGCCCACCCCTACATCACACAATGAATTCAGTTACGTGAACATGAAAGGATTTCATTCAATCCATGCACAAATAATCTGCGATGCAACTATGTCTCTGTTGCCTGTCGTTGCCCGGTGGCCTGAACGCACGACTCATTTATTCTGCAGAACAGCTCTGTTAGTGTTTGCACCTCCAAGCAGGAGCTTTTGACTCAAACCAAATCTTAATTTATATGGATAATCTTCCAAGAAATATATCAAACATGGTCAACATAATTATTTTACTAGGTAAATATCACATAGCCTACATAAATGCAAATGGAATAACAGCAAACCCTCCATTGTACATCTGAAAAATGAATGTAAACTGTATTTGGCGTCACTTATTATTTCGTTTATTTCGGCATGTTTATATAGACACATTTCATCTCCAGAACATTATACATTGCATACTCAGCACATGACGAAAAGGGTACGGGAGAAGCTGACGCTTATCAAAGTCCCGCCCCGTTCTATGTAAGATTCATGATCACATCAACAACAGAATTCAGTAAGATACATAGTTTACCACATAGCAATTTGTCTAATTTCATCATTCACAGTCCAGATAGCATGTATGTTTGTACACGTGTCCAGTCCACTCATCCTGATCACCGTTCCTGTGATTTACTACTGTGTCCACTGTTCAGTTATTTTTATGTCCAAGCCTCTTTTTGCATGCAATCCACTTTGCAATGGAGGTGCGTGTGTCAATGCAGATTTTGATTAGTCGCCGTCCTCTGGCTCTCTAGCCGCCTTTGCCCCCTCCGCTCGTACTGGACGGGGGAGGGTTAGGCCAGGTGTTCCAGTGCTGAATTTCCCACATTGCCATTGTTTTGTACACATAGCCAGACATTGCCTTCCTGTACCTAGGTTTGATAATCCTTCAATAACAGTTTCTTTAACCCATGTTTGAAAACAGTTACATTTCTTGCTAACTTTAATTCATTGTTTAGGCTATTCCACATTTTCACACCAGCTACTGACAAACTATGGCTTCCCATCGTTGTCCTTATCTTTTTCTGTTGAAACTGCAGCACGCTGCGCATGCTGTGAGGACCTTGACTAAGAGTGAACAATTTCTGAACATTTACTGGTAATGCCGCCTGTGTTGCTTTGTAAATTGTTTGTAGCATCTGAAAATGAAGTATCTCTCTCAGTTTTAGATATTTCGTCTTTATGAACAGTTCGTTCGTATGTGCCCTGGCTGGGACAGAATGAATGATGCGAAGCGCTTTTTTTTGCAATTTAAATATTGGTTCTGTAATGCCCTTGTAAGTGAAACCCCAATTTTCTACACAGTACCTCATATGTGGGACTATTAGTGCCGAATATATGGTCTTAAGCGAGTTTAAATTGAGAGATTTCGGCAATTTCCACAGAATAGACACACTCCTTGCCATCTTATTTTGAATTATTTTTACATGTGGTCGCCATGTCAAGAGGTCATCCACTAATATACCCAGAACCTTATGTTCCCTCACTCTTTCTATATTGTATCCATTAACTTGCAAGTTTATGCTTTTCTTTACATTATTTCTCCCAAATAACATGAATTTGGTCTTTGCCAGATTTAGTGATAATTTATTTATATTAAACCATGTATTTAGTTTTGTCATTTCTCTATTAATCGCTTTTTCCAGTATATTCAAGTCGTTTCCTGAGCAGAAAATATTTGTATCATCAGCAAATAAAATAAGTTTTAATACATCAGATGTTTTGATTATGTCATTGATATATAGAGTAAATAGCTTAGGGCCTAAGACTGACCCCTGTGGGACCCCACAGACGACATCCAGGCATGTAGACGTATTTGTTCCCATCTGGACATATTGGACTCTACCAGATAGATAGCTTTTGATCCATCTTAAAGCTGTATCTCTGATACCGTAATCATATAATTTTTCAATCAAAATATCGTGATTTATAGTGTCAAAAGCTTTTTTGAGGTCAATAAAGATGCCTACTATATATAATTTGTGGTCAAGCGCATCTTTAATCAGTTCTAAGGACTCTGTGAGGGCAAGTGCTGTCGAATGTTGCTTTCTGAACCCGTATTGGCTATCACAAAGGATGTTGTGTTCAGTCATGAACTTTTCCAATCTGCTATTATAGAGTTTTTCTAAAATCTTTGAACACTGCGGCAATACTTAAACTGATGTGTGAAAAAAACGATATTGCATAAAGCTTATATGAAACAATGTCTTTGTTTCTTCATTTTTATCCCCCCAAATGTTGAATATCTGTAGATAATTGATTGTTTCGTTTCATTTGCCTTTTGTTGTAAACCCTACAGAATGTTGTTCAATAAAGTTTGAAAACCTCCAAGCGGGAGCTGTTGTTGCTCCATATATGGTCAATTAGAGGCGTTTCTGTATGCAAATGACGGTAACCGTGCACAAGCACGGCAGTTAAGAACAGGTGGGATTTATCAACACTGATGTGCGTACGACCGGTGTCGCACGTTTGATAAATCCGGATTTTTTTGTACTTACACACATTCTAAATTTCATTCCTACGACAGAATTTAGAACCTTTTCTACGAACGGTTGATAAATGAGGCCCCTGGACTGTGTTCATGTTTTTGTGAGGGTAGCTCCCATTAGCTACCCAAGGGAACACGGGGAGAACATGCAAACTCCACACAGAAAGGCCCTTTCGCCAACCCCACCCAGGGTGTGGGCACCGAAGTCATGGGGGAACTAACACGCACTTCAGTGCCCACAGCATCCCCGTCCTCTTTTAATGCACTTATTTACCTATTTGAGATTTAAATCATAAATCCTATTTATCCATTTTATGTGAGATTATTTTAAATCAAACTATTTATTAGTCCATTTATCTGTTAGAAAAATATATATATAACTCATTAATTTATTGATCTAATCAATTAACCGTGCTGGACTTTTGATAAGTGCTTAAGTAACCTGGGTTACATAGTTCATAGCAAATATTTTTTTTTCACAGAAATGGAGGTCGTTAATATTAACATAAGAGTGCACATAGTAGTTTAAGGGCATGATACACACATTTGTGTAAATATATTTTAAATATATAATTGTTAAATGTGTGAAAATTAATTTGGACCAGCAGGGAGCAAGGGAAAGACAAGACAAGATATACAAAGAAGGGTTGACGGGGCACAGGTGCAGACGATCAGGACAGATTGGAACAAGGGAAGTCAAGCTGTAACTGAAACAAAGACACAGCTTTCAAAATAAAACAGGAATTAAAGAACAAAACTGACAGAAACAATAACACGGGAAGGTCCAGCAGTTACATTGAAGAGCTGTATAAGCACAAAGCACACAGAAAAAGTTTAAGTATCCAGTTGGGTTAAGTGGATGGAGATAGAAAATGAATTGAATGCCCTAAAAACAACCTTCTTTCATTTGTGTGACATTGTCAAAATTAGGAACAGCCTGTCTCAAAGTGATGCAAAAAAAACATCCCAGGATGTCCAAATAACTCTCTGAAAAGACTTCAGCTGATGCAACACTCAGCAACAGAAGTTCTGAGCGAACAAGAGAGACCACATTTCTCAACTTTTAGCTGGACTCCATGTTAGAGCCAGAACAGAAATTAAAATATTTTTCGTGGCATCTAAAGCCCTCAATAATCAAGCTCAATAGCACATTAAATATCTCACAGTACCAAATAATTCCAAGCAATGGAGTCTGCTTTCGAGGTGCAGATTTGTTATTTGTGGTACCTGAAGTTTTTAAAAGTTGAATGGTAATCAGAGCCGTCAAGAATCACCCTTTTCTCCTGTGAAATCACAGGAGTTGGTAAAAGTTTAGGCTCAGACTTTTTATTTTTCAGAAAGCTTAAAGAACTGGCTCATGCGACCCCGGACTCTCTTTGTGATGCTACTGGGCTGGCAGGGACTCTCGCTGATGACCTGTCCTGTTTTCACTTTCTCTCTCACTCCATGTATTTGTAAGCCTTTATCCTGTCTCACACCCTATCCTGTGTGTGATTTGCTCTTATTGTTTATGCCAAAGGTTTATTTTTTGAGTTTTTTCTTCCTACAATAACCAAATTCTTACTGAAGGGCAATGGTTGGGTTTCTCCTCAATAAAAAGTGCTCTGAGATTATATTTTGAAGTTACTGGTGCTATACTCATAAAACTGACATTCATTTTTCCTAATATTTATTTTATTCTTTTAAGGGAGAAAAGTTGAAAACATTTCTATTCCATCCTATATCTAGCTGTGTCAGCAGCTAATAAGGAACCAAGTGTTTTATTTCCACAGAATTCTTCATGAGCTAGTCTTGCTCTGTTTAACAGGAAAAAACGCTACTTAAGGATACAGATATATCCACCCATGCCTTTTGCAAACGGATGCTCACCGACACATTTCTAAATATTCATGTCACTTGCAGCCTCATATAAACCAGCCACTTATAAGTCCCTTAACTCCCTTTGTGCAACTTTTAAATCCCATAGCCCATGCCAATCTAAACTTGATGTTAAAATGTAAACAGCTACTCATAATGCAAGAGCTAGAAAAATAGAGAAAACAAGAAGCATAAATGAGAGGCACAGTTGCAGAGAAGTGCCCACTGCTCAATCACCCCCGGGTAGCCTCAAGACAAAATAAGTGTTTTATTTGATAGTACATTGTATTGAAGTGAAGCTCCCTCCTTGCTGAGAGCTAGTGGCAGCCTCAAGTGAGATAACTTAGAAATTCAGAAGCTTACCCCAGTGAACAGAAATTACGGTCTGTTTTTGAATAAGACATACACTGATAACTTGGCTAGTAAAATGTTAATGTGTCTTTGGCTGCACTTTAATGTTCTGAAGCAGTTGTGTTGTATTGAAGGAACTAGAACGCATGACATGTTTTGTAATGAATAATTAATTAATGATGCAATAAAAAGTTTCCATGTTTGTTTTCGAGTTTGGATTATCTTTAAGAGAGAGAAAGAGAGAGAGAAAAAAAGTCTCATGTATGCAGGTCCCAACAACATTGTGTTCTGAATTTCTTGGCTCTGTCATGTCTTCATTGCAGTTTTAATGTTAACTAAGAGGGTATCCAGAGCATTCATTTGGAAAACACAAAGAGTTTGTGATGTTATTCCAACTTCAGGCTACACCTCTGATTTTTTACAACTATGATGTTGGAACAGTAAATAAAATATCCACTGTTCCTCAAAGTCAATATTCCTGAATTTCATCTATTAAATTCTGAAAACCTTGATGTCACAGTGCAGTTGCCTTTTCACTATCTAAAACTATAGTGACAGGCTATTTTCTATTAGTTGTGAATTTGTTTTCCATTGTATTAAAAAAATTATAAGTGATATAAAGTTGTGACAAAAATCCACATGTTTTATGCTAAGAGAGAGTAGAGAGCCCTTATTTTTTTCCATCGTGTTTATATTCATATGTAATTAATCTTTCTGCCGAGACCAGTGACCTTGAAGGCACCTGATAATTGGGAATTTGGTTATACTGTAAATATATAATATTCATTTGCTTTCAAATAAAAGGCTTCTTTTCACCAGACAGGATGGGGCTTCTCTGGCCGGGCGGAGCGCGTGGAAGGATCAGGTTATTCCGGCCAGATCCTCCCCACCCCATCTGGCACCCCGGTTGGCCAGAGGGCATGTAGAGCCCAGGGGCCTCATTTATCAACCGTTCGTACGCACAGATCTGTGCGTAAAGCGTGCGTACGAGCATTCCCACGCAAAGTATGGAATTTATCAACATGTACCTGTGCGCAGGAACGCGTGTAAATGTAAGCACAACTCCGACCATGCGTACACACAAAACCTAGTGGTAGAACAGTGAAACCACAAATAGAACCCATTAAAAGAGTCACAGTGTTCAGCGATCTCAAATTTCACACATGTTCCCCGTTTCCTCCAATTAATAAAAATTCTCCATTAGTAATTTAGACATTTTGAATAATTGTTGTGACAAGCTATAAAAGACAGCTTTGGCAGGACGACCTGAAACTAAGCAAAATCATGCCGGCAGTGTTGGATGCAATAATTTCTCTGGCCCTAATTTACAGTTTTAAAGTTTCCATAAACACATCACCAAATTGAAATTGAACGAGGATTTCATGCCATCGTCGGATTCCCAAACATAATTGGAGCTAGATTGCACCCACATCGCCATAAAAGCACCATCATATAATAAATTCAGTTACGTGGACATGAAAGGATTTCATTCAATCCATGCACAAATAATCTGCGATATGTCTCTGTCAAACGTCGTTGGCCTGAACGCACGACTCATTTATTCTGCAGAACAGCTCTGTTAGTGTTTGCACCTCCAAGCAGGAGCTTTTGACTCCAACCAAATCTTAATTTATATGGATAATCTTCCAAGAAATATATCAAACATGGTCAACACAATTATTTTACTAGGTAAATATCACATACATAAATGCCAATGGAATAACAGCAAACCCTCCATTGTACATCTGAAAAATGAATGTAAACTGTACTTAGCGTCTCTCAAACTGATGCGTGAAAAAAACGATATTGCCAAAAGCTTATATGAAACGATGTCTTTGTTTCTTAATTTGTATTAATACACTTAATATCTTGTCAGTAAATGTATCTTCTTTTTTCCCCAAATGTTGAATATCTGTAGATAATTGATTATTTTGTTTCATTTGCCTTTTGTTGTAAACCCTACAGAATTTTGTTCCATAAAGTTTGAAAACCTCCAACCGGGAGCTGTTGAGCGGTGTCCGCACGTTTGATAAATCCGGATTTTTTTGTACTTACACACATTCTAAATTTCATTCCTACGACAGAATTTAGAACCTTTTCTACGAACTGTTGATAAATGAGGCCCCAGGACTGTGTGCATGTTTTTGTGAGGGTAGCTCACATTAGCTACACGGGCACCGTTGCGCAAATATTCCAACTTGAATTGTATGTGAATATCCTAGATGTGGCAATATGGGGTGTTTCGGTTGTGCCTTTGTTCTGTTTTGGATGGAATATGTGCTCCATGTAGAAAAGAAAGCAGGCACATGATGGCGAGTGTTGTTATGTCAGCTAAGTTAGCATACACATACACAAGAGCAACTGCACTGCAAAAACTCAAAATCTTTCTTCTTCTTCTTCTTCTTCTTCTTCTTCTTCTTCTTCTTCTTCTTCTTCTTCTTCTTCTTCTTCTTCTTCTTCTTCTTCTTCTTCTTCTTCTTCTTCTTCTTCTTCTTCTTCTTATTTTTTTTTTGCTTGTAATGAGAAGATAAATCTTGTCCCACTGGCAGATTTTTCTACTTATTTCAAGAAAATTTACTAACTTGACACAGGTGAAAATTGTCAAATAACAAGTTATCTTTTTCTGGTAATGACTCTTGTTTTATGTGTAATGAGATTTTTTGACTAAAAATGAGACATTTTAACTAGAAATAAGACAAATATTCATGGTAAGATTTTGACTTGACTGACCGTGCATCTTGATTACGTAACGTGTGACTCGTGCCAGTGTTTTAATGGATTGCTCCAATTTTGTTACTGCCCTGAAACAAATTCTTCACCTTACCTTCACAGATGTCCTGCTTTTCCCTTTCACAACTATATTGAATAATAATTATGGCTATTATCAAAGCCATGAGCATTTTAGAAATTCAAAGAAAAAGCTTTGCCTCTCCTCACTTTGGCTTGGGATATTCTAATTAGTAAACAACCATTTCATTTAAACAAATGACTTGGGCACAGTGGCGCAGCTGGTTGTGCAGCCGTCTCACAGCAAGAAGGTCCTGGGTTCAATTCCCGCCTGGGACGCTGTGGGCGCTGAGTGCGTGTTAATTCTCCCATGACTTCAGCGCCCACACCCTGGGTGGGGTTGGTGAAAGGAGTTTCTCCTTTCTGTGTGGAGTTTGCATGATCCCCCCTTGTTCCTCCCCGTGTAGCTAATGTGAGCTACCCTCACAAAAACATGCACACAGTCCTGGGCTATACACTGCCCCCTCTGGCCAACCAGGGCGCCAGATGGGGTGGGGAGGATCTGGCCGGAATAACGTGATCCTTCCATGCGCTACGTCCGGCCAGAGAAGCCCCACCCTGTCTGGTGAAATGAAGCGGCCTGCTCACTCCTCAGGTTAGAAGAAGACCTGAGCTCAGTGCAGGGCCCTCCCTGGGTTGGTAGAGGATGGCAATGCCCAGGACTGTCACTTAGGTATGAGCACTGGGTGATATAATGGGGAAAAAATATAAAAAAGAAACCAAGTTGGTCTAGCCAACATCAATGAAAGAGAGAAAACATGTCCTCCAACATTCTTATGCTTTGAACAATCTAATTTAGCAATGTAACTTACCATTCAACAAACTACATTCGTCAAGATCTCAAGCTGCCATTTTCTCAACCCAGTTTGGTAGCTTTCTACCAGCTAGCTTTAGCAGGACAGTAGCTCTAACAATATTTTTAACTGATTAACTTTTAGTTTTGTTTGGATTATCTGGAATGGGGGGTTGGTTGTGATTTGGTCTATGGAGGAAAAGCAATAAAATGGTCAAACTGCATCTGGTGTGCCATACAAAGGTAGCCTTTAGATGCAGAAATACATCAACACACTCTTTCTGGTGTTTACTAGTATTAAGAGGACAAGGTATGTTGGACACATTACATATTGAAAATGCAATACAATCATTTCAAAGGCAATGGGCTTAAGGGTAATATTGCAAGAATTTGAAAAGCAGAAGGCAAAAGAGCTTACATTTAATAAAAGCAACATATTGAATGGTTAGGGATGGGTCACAAATAACTGGTTCATACAGACTTTGTATGTGTTACCTTGGTAATATAATTCTACAATTTCAGATTTGTGTTTATGCTTTTAGCCCAAGCAATCACATAAAATGAATGTTATATATATTGAAAAGCAAGGCTGCCAAGCTTTGGAGCTCTCATTTAAACTAGTCAACACCTCAGACACCCAAAGACACCTCAGTATGTGGACTGGGTAAGTTGGGGATCAAACCATTGACCCCTCTATTGATGGACGATTATGCCGCCTCCTAATCTGCAACTACACCCCAAACATTTGGGATAGTAACACTAATTATAGTACATGCATTCAGTTATGTTATTCATTTAATGTAGAAACATATGGTGATAGGGTATTAAATTAACATGGTTTTCAGTAGAGCTTTTAACTTGGCTCCCGCAATTGATCCTTTACTGATTTTTGCCACAATATCATCAAGCCAACAGTCTCAACACAGTATCTACTGGTAAATGATCTGAGAAAATGTCATGTAGAGAAAAAAGTAAACCCTTACTGTAGGTTTTTCAGTCAAGAGAGGGCAGCTATGACCTCATTATAACAATCACAGGACCCCATTTGCTTACACGATTATCTGGATAAGACAGAGACAAAACAAAGCTAACAGATTTGCCAAAAACAAAAAAGAAAAACAGGTTTGGCAAAAATAGCCAAGGAGCTCAGATCCGAAAAGATAATTAGGCTAGTCTTATCTGTTAGTTATCTTTAGCTGGCACAAACTTATCGGGACTACCATCAAGGAAATGGTGGTTTGTAAAAACTCTCCCCACCTCTGAAGTGTAAATCATGATTCTCTGCTTCAGATAACTGATCTTGGATTGTGTCACTCATGGTGGAACGCCATGCCAACAAAGGACTGGCACAGTTTTCTGCTTGTGCTGAAACAAACATGATGCCAGCCAAACCAAGCAAGTGCAACTGGTTCCGTTAACAAAACCATAACCCCTAATCTTTATATCCTAAATTCACGAAGAGAAATTACTGTGAAGACAATTTAAAATAAAATATAATGGCACCATGAATTATTGCCAATAATTAATCAAATATTTATAGACTACGATAATAAAGACTATTACTGGAATGTCCAAGTGAAAGAAAAGAAATGTGTACTGGACATTAAGTACCCTTTGATGGTACTTACCAATGTCTGAATAACTTTGGCTATGGCTTCAGTAAGTATTTTTAAGCAGAAAACAGGGATGTAAATGTTACTTTGTATTTGAAAAAAGCTTTATTAGGCTAGTATAAATGCACTTTATTCTCTGTGTTAGTGAGTCACCTTTTGAGATAATTACCTCAAAAGTGGTGAAAAAATGGGGTCAGTTACGTTACGTTGAACTGATGCATGAATAACTCTCTGGCAAACTGTTTAAAAAGAAACAAAAAATTCCACCCCAGCCCATTCTTTGTGCGGATTTACTCTCTTTAAGCTCATTACCTCTACCATAGGCATGGGAATTTTCTACAGCACATGTTGATGTTCCTAGGACTGTGCTCTTTTGGACAAAGATCAGTAATGTTGCTCCTGCGATGTGCTGAAGCCATTCTCCCAACTTGGAGGTCACAGATCCAAGTACTCCAATTACAACTGGCACCACATTTACCTTCAACTTCCACATCTTTTCCATCTCTTTCTTAACTCTTGGTGTTTTCCAAACTTCTTGTACTTATTCTTCATGATGTTGTCTCTTGGAATTGCAATGTCTATCACTAAAGCTTTCCTCTGGAGTTTGTTAATCACCACTATGTCCAGTTGGTTAGCCATCACTAGTTTATCAGTCTGGATTTGGAAGTCTTTTGGAAGTCATGATCTTCGCTTTTTCACTCTCCACCACTGTTGGAGGCATCTCCAAATTTGACTTTGGTATTTCCAACTTGTACTCAGAACAGTTCTGGTTCATCCTGTTCACCCTCTGAGCTACTTGCTTGAGGCATTCCATGTATGTCTTATCCGCTAGCATCTTACAGTCACTATTGTGTGTAGGATTTTCTCAGGGGGACTCTTTTCACACAATCTGCAGCTGGGGTCTTGCTTGGTGTCCATCTCTTTGTCCTCTTCACTTGATTTCTGCTGCCTGGGTGGTGGCCATTTCCTCGATGTACAGTATATCATGAACTTTGTTGTTTAATTCTGCATGGTGGTTCTGACACTAATTAAACCCTGGCCTCCTTTTTTATCCACTTGGGGTAGAGTCTTATAATGTTGAACTTCATTTGAAATCCTCCAAGTATTGTAAGATATTTCTTGCCTTGTCTTTTCATCAGTCGGTACGTTTACATTCACTAACAGAAAGTTGAATTATCACCTTGGTCCGACTGATGTCAAATTTTAATAGTCCAATCCAATCCACTTTATTTGTATAGCACATTTTAAAAACAACAAGGTTACCAAAGTGCTGCAATGAGTAAAATAAAACATGATAAAATAGTAAAAACTAAAAACAGAGTAAAATAGATAAGAGCACATAAAAGCACGAAATAAAAACACACCAGACAGACAACAACCAGTGATTCATAAACATAAAAGACAAAACAGAGACCACACAACTCTCATGCTGGATTAAAAGCCAAAGAATAAAAATAAGTTTTAAGACGAGATTTAAAAATTTCCACTGTTGGGGCCATTTTAATGTGGGGAGGTAGCTCGTTCCAGAGTTTAGGGGCTATAGCTGAAAAGCTCGGTCGCCCCTGGTTTTTTGCCTAGTTTTGGGAACTACCAGCCGTGACTGAGTAGAGGACCTCAAAGACCTAGAGGGAGTGTACACATGTAGGAGGTCTGAGATATATTTTGGTGCCAACCCATTTAGTGACTTAAAAACAAACAATAGTATTTTAAAATTAATTCTAAAAGAGACAGGGAGCCAGTGAAGGGAGGCCAGAACGGGGGTGATGTGATCATACTTGTGGGTTCCACAATAATAGTCACGTATAACCCTTAGTCGGACTAAACCAAACTGTCCATCCATCCATTTTCTATACCCGTTTTATCGTTTGCAGGGTCAAAGGGGTCTGCTGATGCCTATCCCAGCTCATTACAGGCGAGAGGCAGGGATACACCCTGGGCAGGTCGTCAGCCTATCGCAGGGCCACATCTACAGACAAACAACCATGCAGGCTGAAATTTATACCTACGGGTAATTTAGAATCATCATCTAACCTAGTATGCAAGTTTTTGGATTGTGGGAGGAAGCCTGAGTACCGGAAGGAACCCACGCAACCACGGGGAGAACATGCAAACTCCACACAGAAAGATTCCCGCCGGGCCCGGGAGTCAAACCAGGAGCCTTCTTGCTGTGAGGCAACAGTGCTATTTTTATGATCCAGGTTGCAAGAGCTTGACGAAGTACTTGTTGACTTCATAGTGAAGGACTCCCATCCTTTCACCGTGGTGGGTGATCCTGGATTCAAGGCATGTGTGTCAAAACTGGACCCTACATACACAATTCTAAGCAGTAATACAGTAAAGGCGATGGTGGAGAAGAGGTATGTGGATTAAAACGAGAAGCCAAAGGCTGAGTTGTTGACCACCAAACAGTGTCTTCCTCACAGCAGATATTGTTAGAGTGGAAAAATGTACCTTTCCATGCCATCCTCTGACTTTTCAGGTCATTCATTTTCTTTGGCTTATTTTGTTCAGTTTTGATCAGTAGAGTTTCATATTTCATGTCAAATACAATATTCATGTTTGAATAACTATCCCTCATATTTCAAATGCATTTAGTGTTTCTGCCATCTTCATTTTGTACCATACATGTAGTCAATACTTTTTTTCTACAAACCGGATTCGGTTGAAGTTGGGAAATTGTGTAAAATGTAAATAAAAACAAAATACAATGATTTGACAATCCTTTTCAACCCATATTCAATTGAATACACTACAAAGACAACATATTTAATGATCATACTCATAACCTTTATTTTATTTTTCAAATAATAATTAACTTAGAATTTCATGGCTGCAACACGTGAAGTAGAAGTTGGGAAAGGGCATGTTTACCACTTCATTACATCACCTTTCCATTTAATAACACTCAATAAACGTTTTGGAAGAGAGGAGACTAATTCTCTATGCTTCTTTCCCATTCTTGCTTGATGAACCACTTCAGTTGTTCAACCGTCCGGGGTCTTCTCTGTCGTATTTTACGCTTCATAATGCGCCACACATTTTCAATGGGAGACAGGTCTGGACTGTAAGCGGGCCAGGGGAGAACCTGGACTCTTTTACTTCGAAGCCACGCTGTTGTAACACGTGCAGAATGTGGCTTGGCATTGTCTTGCTGAAATAAGCAGCGGCGTCCATGAAAAAGACGTCGCTTGGATGGCAGCATATGTTGCTCCAAAATCCGCATGTACTTTTCAGCATTTATGTTGCCTTCATAGAAATGTAAGTCACCCATGCCATGGGAACTAATGCACCCCCAAACCATCACAGACGCTGCTTTTGAACTTTGCGTTGATAACAGTCCGGATGGTCCGCTTCCTCTCTGGTCCGGAGGACACGACGTCCAGTGTTGCCAAAAACAATTTGAAAAGTGGACTCATCACATCGGACCGGGACCTTCAGCATGTGCTGGGGCGGTTTGAGGCCGAGTGCGACGCAGCAGGAAAGAGAATTAGCACCTCCAAAACCGAGGCCATGGGTCTCGACCGGGAAAGGGTGGCGTGCCTTCTCCGGGTGGGTGGAGAAGTCCTGCCTCAGGTGGAGGAGTTCAAGTATCTCAGGGTCTTGTTCACGACTGAGGGAACGATGGAGCCGGAGATTGACAGACGGATCGGTGCAGCGTCCGCAGTTATGCGGTCGATGTACCAGACCGTCATGGTAAAGAAGGAGCTGAGTCGAAAGGAGAAGCTCTCGATTTACCGGTCAATCTACGCACCTACCCTCACCTATGGTCATGAACTTTGGATAGTGACCGAAAGGACAAGATTGCGGATACAAGCGGCCGAGATGAATTTCTTCCGCAGGGTGGCTGGACGCTCCATTAGAGATAGGGTGAGGAGTTCGGTCACCCGGGAGGAGCTCAGTGTCGAGCCGTTGCTCCTTCACATTGAGAGGAGTCAGCTGAGGTGGCTTGGGCATCTGTACCGGATGCCTCCTGGACGCCTCCCTAGGGAGGTGTTCCAGGCATGTCCCTCCGGGAGGAGACCCCGGGGAAGACGCAGGACATGCTGGAGAGACTATGTCTCTCGGCTGGCCTGGGAACGCCTCGGACTCCCCTCAGAAGAGCTGGAGGAAGTGTCTGGGGTGAAGGAAGTCTGGGCATCTCTTCTGAGACTGCTGCCCCCGCGACCAGGGAACAGACAGCGGACAATGGATGGATGGATGGACTCATCAGACCACAAAACACTTTTCCATTGTGCATTAATCCATTTTACATGAGCTCGGGCCCAGATAACCCGGCAGCGTTTCTGGATGTTGTTCATAAACGGCTTTTGCTTTGCATGGTAGTTTTAACCCGCACTTACTGATGTAGTGACGAACAGTACTTACTGACAGTGTTTTTCTGAAGTTTTCCTGAGCCCATTTGCTGATATCCTTTACACACCCATGTCGGTTTTTAAGGCAGTGCCGTCTGAGGGATCGAAGGTCACGGTCATTCAGTCTTGGTTTCCGGCCGTGGCGCTTACGTGCAGTGATTTCACCAGATTCTCTGAACCTTTTGATGATATTATGGTCCGTAGATTTGGAAATCCCTAAATTCCTTGCAATTTTGCTTTGGGAAATGTTGTTCTTAAACTGTTCAACTATTTTCTTACGCAGTTGTGGACAAAGTGGTGACCCTCGCCCCATCCTTGCTTGTGAATGACTGAGCATGTTTGGGAAGGCTCCTTTTATACCCAATCATGGTACCCACCTGTTCCCAATTAGCTTGATCAAATGTGGGATGTTCCAAATAGGTGTTTGATGAGCTTTTCTCAGCTTTCTCAGTATTTTTTGCCACCTTTCCCAACTTCTACTGGACGTGTTGCAGCCATGAAATTCTAAGTTAATTATTATTTGGCAAAAAAACAATTAAGTTTATCAGTTTGAACATTAAATATGTTGTCTTTGTATTCAATTGAATATAGGTTGAGAAAGATTTTCAAATTGTTGTATTGTGTTTTTATTTACATTTTACACAATTTCCCAAATTCAACTGAGTCCGGTTTGTAGTTGCGCTTGGGAAACCACGTGTTCGGAACAAAGGACATGTGAGAGACCAAGACAAAAGGGTTGTAGTTTCTTCTCTTCCGGTGTCACCGGATGTAGTTTTTTTCCCTTTTCT